>NC_045607.1:9340000-9467500 GCF_009762305.2 Zalophus californianus
AGTACATGCCAAAAACAAGTAAGATGATGATGCCCCTATACCAGGCCCCACATATGCCAGCCCCTCTACCACCCACATAACCTAACCTCCTGTATCCGACTGAACCACAGCAAATTCAGCCAATCAGCGCCCAGTGCCATCCAGGTCCCCACAGACCACTGTCAGAGGTGCCCGTGCTCCCCCTCCATCAGCATCAGGGGGGCGCTGTAGAGGGAGGGGAGAGCACCCTTCCTAAGGAGCTGGGATCAATGGGAAGAGTGAATTAGCCATGGTGAGTGGCTAATCAGGAAATAATCAGGTTATACACATCACCAAAATATCTGCACATCAGAGAGAGAATCGGGTTTACCAGGAAGACAGAAGAGAAGCTTTGGGGGAGGTTTGCATAGTGGTGAGATCAGGGGCTCTGGGGTAAGATTGCCCACCCCCTTGGCACCTGTGTCTGGGGATAATCATAGGAGTGACCTCATGGTGCTACTGGAGGATACAATGAGACCATGCATGGAAAATCCTCAACGCTCCATAAACGTCAGCCCTTAATGTAGTCTTGAAAACATCGTGCCCCAAGGACCTGCTCTTGGGGTCCCCAGTGGCTGTGGTGACCCCTCTGCTAAAGCACCCTATCCCACAGCACTTTCTCTGGTGCCGGGTGTGATCCAGTTGGGTACTGTCATCCCCATTTAACAGATGAGGGAACTAAGGCTCTGTAACCAGCCAAGTTCCACCAGGTGGAGGCCCAGGAATCCTGAGCCATCAGTGAAGCAACAGGAAGGGCCCGGGGACTGCGCCAACAAAGTGCAGTTCAGAACCTTCTCAGTCATGGTCAGTCTGAGCAGAGGTCAGCCCAAGGGAGAGAGGGTCCAAGTGCAAGGTTGGACCAGGTGGTGGTAAGACCCGAAGTTCCAGACTTCTAGGAGGCCAGCCCACTTGGTGGTTTGGTGGGACCAAGGCAGGGTCCGGCAGCACCAGGAAAAGTGGTGAAAACAGCCATCCTGTATCGAGACCTTATTATGTGCTGTGTGCGGGGCTTAGACACCAACAGGCTGAATCTTGCTGGATTTTCACCCCAGCCCAGAGAGGGATTTGGTGTCATCATGCCCATTTTTATGGATGCAGACACAAAGAAATGATATCACTTGTCCTATCAATAATTGGATGCCCAGGAAGCAGCGGAGTGGTTTTGAACTCAGGTCTGACGGACCCTAGGGCTTGTGCCTTTGACATTACATGATGCAGGTAATGCAGAAGGCACCATCAGACAGGCCTGACTCAAAGCCCAGCCCAGGAAACGAATTTCCACGTGACCTTGGGCGTGCTGGTTCCTAGTCTGAAGGTCCAGGTGGACTCCATGAGGCCAGCAGTCCTCACATGGGGGGGCTAATGACCCAGTAGACACGTAGGAAATGTCCTTTGTTATTACCATTCTCTTTTTTCTTTCCTTTACCTCTGATCGGTATAAGCCGGTTCCAGGTTCCAATTCCAGTGGAAGGCGGCCAGGGAGGGAAACTGAGGCAAGCAGCAGTAATCGCGCGTGGCAAAGTCAACCCAGCTGGATTAAGTGGTGGGGTACCTCCACTACTGACCCTGCAGGCTGGCTTGGGTGCTGGTGTGGGTGGGGGGGCCCAGTTTGCCTGCTGCCCCCCCCGCAACCAGACATCCCTGCTCAGATTCTTCCTCCTGCCACCTCAGTACCTGGCCCCAGGGGCTGAGGGACACAGGAGAGTCAGACCCAGACTGTTTGGAGAGGCAGAGGAGAATCGGGGTATCTGCCCAGGCACTGCCTGTGGCCTCACGGGGCATGGTAGGCATGCAGGAGGCTCAAATCCTAGCTCCACAGCTCACAAGCTGCGCGACCTCAGGTATGTTCCTGCACGTTTTTGTCCCTCACCAACGAAGATAACGTTTGCATCTCCTCATGGGGATGTCAAGAGCATTTAGCCAGCTGACACCAGGTCAACGCCAGGCTTGATCCTGTTCCCCAAGGGCAGGAATTGCCATGATTTGGGTTGTTCAGACCCATTGCCCAGAGGGGTAACCAAAGGCTCCAGGAGCATGGTGACTTGCCGAAGCCCACCCAGCTCCCAAGTGTCCCAGCTGGCTCAGAGGGCCCTGGCTGTGAGCTCCATAAGGAGAGGGACCCATCTGTCTTCTTTCTTGTTGAAGCCCCGTACTCAGCCCAAGGACTGGGGCGGGAAAGGAAGGGAAGGGAATTGAGATGGGTCAACAAGGATTTCACCAGGGGAATGGGAAGGACATTCTAGAAGCAGCAGTGTGGGCAAAGGCAGGGAAATGTGAAAGAGGTCACTGTGTTCAGAAATTGGAGGGCCCCCCTCCCCCCGTGCTCCTGGGTGGGAACGAGAGGCAGGTGACAGAGGGAGTGGGCCGCTTTTGCACTGGTAAATGCTTAATAACTGGCGATCCTTAACAACTGGGGTGGGGAGGGAAAGAGGACTGGACTTGTAGCATTTGCCAATTTACATAGTATAAATTCTCCCACCACGGCTGATTTCCAGGTACCAACACATCGACCAGCTCACAAAATTCCTGAGAATTTAACAATCAGTGCAAGCAGGGAAGCCCAAGGGGAGGTCAGGGCCCTCCTCCTGCTGCTGCCTGACCAGCTAGAACACACCTCAACTCACACATGGGAGATGGTTTCCTGGCAACGGTGCCTCTGTGGGTCCCAAATGCCCACCTGAGCAATGGGCTAATGGTTCCTGGGCAGAGGCAGCCTGCCCAAGTGGATCCAAGTCCAAGGGTAGTGACATCTCTATCTCCTCTCCCCACTCGTCCCCCTCTGGGGCAGAAGGAGGGCGATGGGCTGTCAGGGGAAGGCCAGAGCCCACCCAGGCCCTCTTTCTACCCCCTACTGCCCACCCCAGCTGGGGAGACAGGGCCCTGCCAAGCAGGTGGTGGTGGGGTCACCTTGGAGAGAGTTATTGGGGCCTGGACCGAGGCAGGAAGATATTATGCACTGAAGGCCACAGCCAAGGACACTAATCTGAACAGACAAGGAATCAATGGGAATTTCTATTTAGGGAGGAAATCAATAGGAATTTCAAGGTAGGAAAAAGGGGAATTACCTTTAATTGGAGTTCTCGTCCACTAGGGTCTCTGGTGGGGCCAGGGCTCACCGGCCCTTCGAGGGACAGCCAGAGCAGACCCCCGCTCTGCCTAGGCCCTGTCTGGTGTCCGTCCCGCCAGGTAAGACACTCCTCCTCTCAAGGAGCCCTTTGGCCTTGGGGTAGGGGACCACAATTGAGTAAGCACACAGAGGCCTCAACGTCCAGCACTTGGAAAACCATTTCCTTATCTCTTAGGCAGGGACAGTAGAGATACTGGCCTCCTCAGTAAGGAGCCAATTCCAGGTATGTGAGGCCCAGAGAGGTTAAACAACTTGCACAAGGTCACACAGCTAGGAAATAGATACTGGGATTTGAACCCAGGCCAACAGAACACCAGAACCTGGGCTCTAACCACTGTGCTCCACCGCCCTATAAGAGGTTCAGCCCTGCTAGATGTGCCCCAGACTGTCCATGCACCATCTGGCAGAAACCTGGCTGCTGGAGGTGACAGGGGCACAGGGGGCCTGCCAGAGAGAAGCAGGGTAGGTTCAAGCCACATGGAGAGGACCCTAAGACTAGCTGCCTCCATTGCCATCCCCCCACATGCGCACGTGCACACAGAGGCATCCCTCGGGGCCACAACCCCACAAGAAAAAGGACGCTCTCGGAAGGAGGCCCTGTACCACCCAGATTCCTAAGCAGACCCCACCAGCAGGCAGATCTGGCTCCTAAGTGCCTGGTGGAGAAACTGCAGTGTGGAGTCATATACCCACCGTTGCCCCGAGGATGGCGACTGCACATGCAGTTGGGGGCCCTCTAAGAGCCTGACTACAGACCCAGGTCACAGCAAGGGAGCTCCTCTGGGCAGAGGGCCTACTGTGTGTCAGGCCCTGTTCTAGGAGCCTTTCTGTGGTGTTTCACGGATCCTGTGGGAAATGAGGGACCGTGCCCCTGGAAGCAGAGCTGGGGGGCACAGGGTAAGTGGAGGGCCAGCCTCTCAAAAGTGGGATCCCTCCTAGAGTTCTTAAGGCAATGCCTCAGTCTGATGAGTGCACAGACTTTGTTATGAAAGACTTGGAAGAAGTTGGGGGGGGTGCACAGCTAAAACCACAAGGGGAGGGGATATAAACCTGGGGGAGACGTCTCTTCTATGTGTTTGCCCCACTCCAGGCCCCACATGCTCCCCCCCCAGGGACCCTCACTTGGCCTCTCTGTTAGCTTTATTCTCCAGATGAGAAAACTAAGTCCAGAGGGGCAAGGGGACATGCCCAAGATCATGTGGTAGAAGGAGGCACAGGATTTGAACCCAGCATGATGTCCCACAGCACACATGGCCCTCCTGGGCCAGAGGGTACAGCCAGCCCATGGCTTCCACGGGTGACAAGGGGATGGGAGGGGAAAGGCTGTTCAGAGCCGAATCTGGGGGCAGGTGGGGAGGGTTGCTTACCAGGCCTCAGTTGGCCAATTTGGGACTCAGGTCTCTGGCCCCGATGGAGGCCTGGAGTCGTTAAGGACAGAGCCCCAAGGCAGATATCTAGTGCTGGGGGCGTCCCTCCACCCCCACTTCCCTTAGTAATTTCAGCCCAAACCTGCAGGGGGTGCCAAGGACACAGGGGCCGTGAAAGGGCTTTGGCTCCAGGCCGAGGTTCTGCAGGCCACTTACTCCCAGTATGACCTTGGACAAGGGGCTTGACGTCTCGAATCTCAGTTTCCTGGTTTGGGAACAAGAGTGATCAACTCTACCATACAGGTTGTCGTACAGATTGGAAGAACCACGGATTGTGAAGCACGGTCCCTGAGGAAGGGTCTAAGGGACATTTGCTGAAGGGGCGAACACGTCGCAGAGCCGAGGGATGACGGCCGAGCGCGGCTGAGCTGATGAAGAACTGGCTGCACCCTGCCCTCACCAGCCAGCTGCGCAGAGGGGTCTCCCTCTGGTGAGACCAAGAGGGGTCCCCAGAGGGGTGCCCCCAGTTGCCCAGGGAAGCCTCCACCCAGGCGTGGGGCAAGTGGTCTGAACGTGGACACTCACGTCACCAGCAGCCCAGAGCATGGATCTGGGCAGGGCGCAGATCTGGGCCACTGACCATCACCCCACTATTCTTTACATTCCTTGCTTTTCTTTTCAACACAAGCACTGCAGCCTCAGCTCTCTTAAAACAAATGAAACCCCATAAATGGCAGAGAATGGTCTTTCTGGGCCACGCACAAGCCCCAGCGGCCAATTCAAGGGAGAATGAAGGCCGGGCATCCAAGGCCACCTCTCCCCTCGCCCCCAGGCACACCCGGGCTGGCCTGTTTTGGGGAACAGAGGCCCAAACCCAGAAAGGAATCTAGGCTGAGCCACCCAGCAGGGGACACGCTGGGGATGCTGAGCCATCAAGGCTCCCCTGCGGCACTTGCTCTGGGCACCAGGCTCTTCCCATTCTTCCTCCTGTACCTCGGGGCAGCCTGCAGGTGTGGCTTATGAGCCCTGCTCGGAAGACGCTGAGGCCCCGGGGGCGGGAAGAAGCTTGTTCAAGACCCTGCGCACCCTGGGCTGACTGCGCCACGCTCCCTGGACACGGAGGGCTTGCGGTCTCCTGCAGGCAGGCAAGTAGGGAGCTCGCCCCTTTGCTCCCTCCTCCACACCCTTCACCCAGGCCTGCGAGCGTCTCAGGAAGAGGCCTGTCCCCGTCCGCTCCCGGGTCAGCTGGGCTCAGCTGGAACTCCAGGTTATTGGAAGCTGCCGGGGCCCCCCGTACAGCTCATTAAGGACAGGCGTGGGGTCAGCAAGTTTCACGGGCCCCATAAAGCATCCCTCGTTGCCACTGTAGCACTCAGCTCGCCCTGGCAACCTGTCCATCCGGAGCAGCGAGGATGAGTTTCTTCTTTAAGGAACCTATCTCCCAGACTCATAAAATCACCAGAAATGCCATGGGGAGCGGGGGGGGTCTGTGCCCTGAAAGATAATTACAGGGGTGACACATCCGCCCCTGGAGGTTGGTACAAGGGGAGCAGATTCCCCTCGACCGAGGCCCCAAGGTTATGTGTCCTCACAGGGCTGGGCCCTGCGCTCATGAGCCCTTGGAGCCCTATTATCTCATTAAGGCCACAAAACAGTCCTATAGGGTAGAGGGTGTTATTAGCCCCATTTTACAGATGTAGAAACAGAGGCTGGGAGTGGTGAGCCAGACTAAGCCAAGTTGGGGAAGACAGAGCTGGGATTGGGACCCAGAGCCAAGCTCCCAAGGGCTCTGTGTTGGCCACAGCACCACCGCGGTGAGCAGTGCTCGCTGGCTTTAGCAAGGCACCCCCAATGCCCCAGTGCCCCCCACTTGTGTGCATAAATGAGGCCATAGGAGCAACAGCACAAGACTTGTGGGGGCTGCTGTGAGTAGCAGGGGAGAAAACCCAGTCACACCCTGCGCGGGGCCCGGCACACAGCACCGCTCAGCAAAGGTAGTGTGGCTCCCGAGACAGAGTCCTTGCTCTTCCCCTCCCTGTACGCCCTCCCTCCCCCCTGGTCAGCCCCTCATGCCCAGAACCCCTGCAGTTAGAAGGGGTCCCCAGCCCTGCACGCCCCTTGGACACTGCTCCACAGGAGACTCCTTGGGCCCCACAGCTGCCCCCCCTTCTCCCCTCCTCACCACCCAACATTCTTATCCCCCACCGCAGCCCCCCCAGACCGGGCCTGTTGGGACGAGAGTAGGGAGAGGAGACCAGAGCCTAGGAGTTATGCCTGAGGACTTAAGGTCTTGAAAACAAGGGTATTCCAGAGGTAGGGGGCAGGCAGGGATGAGGGGGTGTCACCCCAGTTCCTCAGTGAGGAAACCTTACTGGAAATACGCGTTGGCTAATGCTGCCATAGGTGGGGAGCAGGGTATAGAGAGCGGGGAAGAGAGCAATTCAAAAGCTCAGTTACAATAGGGTGGGACACATACCCTGTCCTCACCGCATCAGTGCACCTGCACGCGAGCGCACGCACACACACCCAGGGAAAGGGCCCGGAATCCACCGCAGACCATACTTTACCCCCTCCCTAGTCAGCAACCTCAGATACACCCGTTACCAGGAAAAATCCAACTCAGAACATCCTAAAGCTCCGACTCACACATGTGCCTCTGACACAGGTGTGCTGACACACGTGTACATGGGCGGACAGCCATATGCAAGGCCACAAACGGGTGTGCATCGGTGTGGGCACAGGCGAAAACACGCAGCCTCTCATAAGCACTGACACAAACGTGGGCACACGGGGAGGCATGCACAGATTCCGAGGCCCACGGACGCCTGAACTAGCCTATACAAGTGTGCGCTCCAGTGTGGACCGTGGAGTGAGGGGTATACCCCAGCCCAGCCTGCCCCGCCTGCACCACCGGTGAGTTATCTAGATGCTGCTGCTTCTGCCCCCATCCCATCCCCACATGAGCCCTTTGGCATGGGGCTCCTTTGAGCCTTTGAAACCCCCACAGGGGCTGTGGTGCAGCAGGGAAAGTGGGGGGCACAGGCCACCCAAGCCCAGCACGCCCTTAGCGTCATGCCCACATGACCGGCCAAGCGGGCAACCTTGCGCCCTCCCTGGTCACCTGGAAAATGGGCATTCCAGAGGGCACCAGGTGACTTCCTGGGGAGATGAGAGGAGGAGGGGTGATGGGGAAAGAGGGTCAGGAGGAGGGGAAGGAGAAAGGAGGGAGGAGAAGGGGAGCACAGAAGGCGGAGGAGGTCCACCAGGGAGTGATTGGTTGCCATCTTAGGGACAGGGCATTCCTATCATCCCTAAGGTGCTCTGTAACTAACTTATCTGTGG
Organism: Zalophus californianus; assembly: GCF_009762305.2. Classification (NCBI taxonomy): domain Eukaryota; kingdom Metazoa; phylum Chordata; class Mammalia; order Carnivora; family Otariidae; genus Zalophus; species Zalophus californianus. Next base: position 9,347,855 of record NC_045607.1, read on the forward strand.
GGTCTATTGTTCATTGTCTGGCTGTTACCCCCTTCTGTTTAGAACTTAGGTGGGGGTAGCACATAGTAGATGCTTAATAAATGTTTATTTTTATGCATGAATGTCTAGTTCTGAGCACTGCCCACCCCCCTCCATCGACCACCTCTGGTTGCTAGTTAGGTTCCTCCTGCATCTCAGCAAATAGATCTTGCCCATGCCCTGACCCCCAGCACCAGGAGCCGCACAGGGTTGCCTCCCTAGAGGATAAGAGATACTCTAACTGGAAGAGAGGAGTCATGGGTGCGGTGGGGGGTGTGCAGGATATACAGTCCCCCCAGGCAGTCCCTCCCCAGGGCGCTCCCAAGGAACCTACCCTCCTGGGCAATAGACCCTCTCCCAGGGTACAATTATCACCCAGGAGCTGACTCTCTAACCAACTGCCTCAAGGCCTTCTCTGGCCAACCTCCAGGCCCTCTTTCCCTTCCTCCTAAACCTGCTCCCCTCATAGGCTCCCCAGTGGCCACCCAGCACCCCTTCTCCCCATCCCCCTGAAATCAGGAACAAGGTAAGAATGTTTTCTCTCCCCACTTCTACCCAACATTGTACTGGACATTCTAGCCAGGGCAATTAGGTAAGAAATAGAAACAAAAAGCATCCATTTTGGAAAATAAGAAGTAAAATTTTCTCTATTTGCAAGTGACATGATCTTGTATATAGAAAATTTTAAGGAATCCACAACAAAGCTATTGAAGCTAATAAGAGAATTCAGCAAGATTGCAAGATATATGTTCAATATATAAAAATCAGCCATATTTCTATAAGGTAGTTATGAACAAACCAAAAACAAAATTAAGAAGCAATTCCATTTACAATAGCATCAAAAAGAACAAAATACTGGGGCACCTGGGTGGCTCAGTCGTTAAGCGTCTGCCTTCTGCTCAGGTCATGATCCCAGGGTCCTGGGATGGAGCCCCACATCGGGCTCCCTGCTCAGCGGGAAGCCTGCTTCTCCCTCTCCCACTCCCCCTGCTTGTGTTCCCTCTCTCGCTGTGTCTCTCTCTGTCAAATAAATAAAAATAAATAAATAAATAAATAAATAAATAAATAAATAAATAAAATACTTAGGAATAAATTTAACAGAAGAAGTGAAGACTTCTGAAAACTATAAAATATTGTCTAAAGGACTTAAAGATCCAAATAAATGGAAAGACAGCCTATGTTTGTGGATTAGAAGACAATTTTGTTAAAGTGACAATAATCCCCAAATGGATCTACATATTCAGTGTAATCCTTAACAAAATCCCAGCTGCCATTCTTGCGGAAATGGACAAGTTGATCCTAAAATGCACATGGAAGTGCAAAGGAGCAAGAATAAATCCAGTCTCGAAAAAGAACGAAGTTGGAGGGCTCACACTTCCTGATTTCAACACTTTTTACGGACTTACAGAAATCAGCACTACATGGTGTTATCATGAGGACAGATGTGCAAATCAATGGGATGGAATTGACAGACAAGAACTGGACATGTAATTGATATTGGACAGCGTTACCAACACAACTCAACGGAGAAAGAGTATTCTTTTCAACACATAGTGCCGAGATAAGTGGATATCCACATGCAAAAGGATGAAGTTGGACCCCTAGCTCACACTATATACAAAATTAATTCAAAATGGATCTACATATAAGATCTATGACTGGAAAACTCTTAGAAGAAAAACAGATGTAATGTTGGATTAGGCAACAATTTCGTAGACGATTCCTTAGACACCTAAAGCACAGCAGCCAAAGGAAAGCATTTGCCCTCACCCCACTCTGTCCAGACTTGTTCCTGCCTGTGTCTCATCCGAAGCCCCAGCGTGCCTAATCCCGCTGTCTCCATCCCAGCACATTTCCCTGATCCTGACCTTCTTCCCTCTGACCTAGCCCTCAATCCCCAGGGGTTTACCTTCTCATCACAAGCCCTAAGCTCTCTCTGCCTGGTCCCCAAACCCCTTCCACAGGTTCTCCTGAGCCACTCTTCTACTGAGCTGGACTGGGGCCTGCATCTCAGCCCCAAGACTTAGCAGTGTGGGGCCCCAAGCAAATCATGACCTCTCCCTGAGCCTTAGTTTCCTCCTCTGTGAAATGGGGACCACTGGGTCACACTGAAAGAAAATTCAACTTGAATGAGCTTACGCTAAGATGAGATTTTTATTGGAAGGATGCTAGAATCAGAGATATCCTAGGACTGAAGGAGGAGTAGAAAATCCAGGCCACAGGAGAGGAAGGATGGGGCCAGGCCCAGGAGCAGCTGGAACCAGAGATGAGGAAGGTAGCAGGGCTCTTTATTCATCTCTCCTACAACGGGGATTCCCTCTCCCCTTTCGCTGAGGTCTGGCTTTTGTCCAGAGTAGAAAATATGGCTGACAACGGCCTTATAGACCTGCATTTAAATCTTTACCTTTCGACTTCATTAAAATTAACCACTCCTAGGCAAGATGGCAGAGGAGTAGGAGACCTGGATTTCGTCTGGTCTCAGGAATTCAGCTGAATAGGGATCAAACCATTCTGAACACCTACGAACTCAACAGGAGATGGAACAGGAGAGTAGCAACAACTCTCTGAACAGAGAAGCGACCACTTACTGGAAGGTAGGACGTGCGGAGAAGTGAATCCGAGGCGATATTCGGGAGGATAGACGGCGGGGGAGGGGCCTCCGTCGGCCGCTTCTGGCAAGTGCTAGAGCCGCGGAGCACAAAATCGGAACTTTTAGAAGCCGGCTCCGCGGAGGGACGTCGCTCCAGTGGCTAAGCGGGGGGTGGAACCCTCGTGGGACAGTGTGGTCTCAGGACCCTCGGGGTCACAGGAAGACCGGGGGTGCCTGAGTGCGCCAGAGCTCCCAGGTATCTGAGCGGGGAAGCCGGCTGCAGAGACGGAGCCGAGGCGCGGGCTCTCAGCTCGGGGTGGCCATAAACTGTGATCCGCGGCCCAGTAGGGCCACTGCTCCTCCAGCAGGGACCCAACAAGCGGCAGAGCCGGGGAGACTCCCCTTCCTTCCCGGGGAGGAGCGGCGCGGGAGTGCACCGCAGGGATCTGCTGGGTTTGGAGACTCCACACGGGGTCGGGTGCCACAGATAGCAACGCTCGGTCACAGGCCGGGTGAACACGGAGACCGGGGACACGGGAGCGACTGCTTTTCTCTGGGGGCGCAGTGAGGAGCGGGGCCCCGAGTTCCCAGCTCCTCCGGTAGGAGATTGGGAGGCCACCATTTTTGCCCTGGTCCCCCAAAGCTGTACCGAGAGCTTGCAGGGAACAAAAGCTCCTGAGAGCAAACCGGAGCAGCTTGCTTAGCCCGGACCAACAAGGGCGGGGCAATTCCGCCTCCGGCAAAGACATTTGGGAACCACAGCAACAGGCCCCTCCCCCAGAAGATCAGCACGAACAGCCAGCAAGCCAAGACCAAGTTTACCGATCAAGGAGAACGGGAGAACTCCAGCGCTACGGGAATACTGCACATAGAATTCATGGCTTTTTTTTACCATGATTCTTTAGTTTTTCAAAGTTTTTTAACTTTTTTTTAAATTTCTCTTTTTCCCTTTTTCAACCAACATCTTATCAATCCCTTTTTTTAAAAAAAACATTATTTTTCATTTTTAGAGTCATATTTTATCCCTTCATAGTAGTTACCCTTATTTTGGGCATATATACACAAGTTGTTCTCTCTTTAAAATTTTGAGATACAGTTTCTTCTAACAGATTAAAAGATACCCTAAATCACTAGTGTATGGCTTTGTTCTAGTCTCCTGCCTGATCACATTCTCTCCCTTTTTTTTAAATCTTCTTCTTTCTTTTTTCAAACTTCTTATCGTATCAATTCCTTTTATAAAATCTTTTATAATTTTCATCTTTACAGTCATCTTCCATCCCTTCATTGTATCAACCCTTATTTTGTACATATATAAGTCTTTCTTCCTTTAAAATTTTAGGAGGCACTTTTTTTAACAGACCAAAATACGCCCAAAAGCTAGTCTGTGGCACTGATCTATGCACTAGCCTGATCACATTTGATCATATTCGGGTTTTTTTGTATTGTTCTGTTTTTGTTTTTAATCTTTTTCTTTTTGGTTTTTTTTTTCTTTCTTTCTTTTCTCTTTCTTTCCCTTTCTTTTCCCCTGGTTTCAGGTCTTTTCTGATTTGTATAGAGTATATTTGCTGGGGACGTTCTTAACCTGTTGGCATTTTGTTCTTTCATTCATCTATTCTCCTCTGGACAAAATGACAAGACGAAAAAAATCACCTCAGCAAAAAGAACAAGAGATAGTACCGTCAGCCAGGGACCTACTCAATACGGACATTAGTACGATGTCGGACCTAGAGTTCAGAATCATGACTTTAAAGATACTAGCTGGGCTTGAGAAAAGCGTGGAAGTTTTTAGAGAAACCCTTTCTGGAGAAATAAAAGAACTAAAAATCTAACCAAGTCGAAATCAAAAAGACTATTAATGAAGTGCAATCAAAAATGGGGGCACTAACTGCGAGGATAAATGAGGCAGAAGAGAGAATCAGCGATATAGAAGACCAAATGATGGAAAATAAAGAGGCTGAGAAAAAGAGAGAAACAACTACAGGATCACGAGGGCAGAATTCGAGAGATAAGTGATACGATAAGACGAAACAACATTAGAATAATTGGGATCCCAGAAGAAGAAGAAAGAGAGAGAGGGGCAGAAGGTATATTGGAGCAAATTATAGCAGAGAACTTCCCTAATGTGGGGAAGGAAACAGGCATCAAAATCCAGGAGGCACAGAGAACCCTTCTCAAAATCAATAAAAATAGGTCAACACCCCGACATCTAATAGTAAAACTTACGAGTCTCAGAGACAAAGAGAAAATCCTGAAAGCAGCTCGGGAGAAGACATATGTAACCTACAATGGTAGAAACATTAGATTGGCAACAGACCTATCCACAGAGACCTGGCAGGCCAGAAAATACTGGAATGATATCTTCAGAGCACTAAACGAGAAAAATATGCAGCCAAGAATACTATATCCAGCTAGGCTCTCATTGAAAAGTGAAGGAGAGATAAAAAGCTTCCAGGACAAACAAAAACTAAAGGAATCTGCAAACACGAAACCAGCCCTAAAAGAAATATTGAAAGGGGTCCTCTAAGCAAAGAGAGAGACTAAAAGCAGCACAGATCAGAAAGGAACAGAGACAATATACAGTCACAGTCACCTTACAGGCAATACAATGGCACTAAATTCATACCTTTCAATAGTTACCCTGAATGTAAATGGGCTAAATGCCCCAATCAAAAGACACAGGCTATCAGATTGGATTAAAAAACAAGACCCATCAATATGCTGTCTGCAAGAGACTCATTTTAGTCCCAAAGACACCCCCAGATTGAAAGTGAGGGGGTGGAAAACCATTTACCATGCTAATGGACACCAAAAGAAAGCTGGGGTGGCAATCCTTATATCAGACAAATTAGATTTTAAACCAAAGACTGTAATAAGAGATGAGGAAGGACACTCTATCCTACTTAAAGGGTCTATCCAACAAGAAGATCTAACAATTGTAAATATCTATGCCCCGAACATGGGAGCAGCCAATTATATAAGGCAATTAATAACAAAAGTGAAGAAACACATTGACAGCAATACAATAATAGTGGGGGACTTTAACACCCCCCTGACTGAAATGGACAGATCATCTAAGCAAAAGATCAACAAGGAAATAAAGACTTTAAATGACACAATGGACCAAATGGACTTCACAGACATATTCAGAACATTCCATCCCAAAGCAACGGAATACACATTCTTCTCTAGTGCCCATGGAACATTCTCCAGAATTGATCACATCCTAGGTCACAAATCAGGTCTCAACCGGTACCAAAAGATTGGGATTATTCCCTGCATATTTTCAGACCACAATGCTTTGAAACTAGAACTCAATCACAAGAGGAAAGTCGGAAAGAACTCAAATGCATGGAGGCTAAAGAGCATCCTACTAAAGAATGAATGGGTCAACCAGGAAATTAAAGAAGAATTAAAAAAATTCATGGAAACCAATGAAAATGAAAACACAACTGTTCAAAATCTTTGGGATACAGCAAAGGCAGTCCTGAGAGGAAAGTATATAGCAATAGAAGCCTTTCTCGAGAAACAAGAAAGGTCTCAAACACACAACCTAACCCTACACCTAAAGGAGCTGGAGAAAGAACCACAAAGAAAGCCTAAACCCAGCAGGAGAAGAGAAATAATAAAGATCAGAGCAGAAATCAATGAACTAGAAACCAAAAGAACAGTAGAACATATCAACGAAACTAGGAGCTGGTTCTTTGAAAGAATTAACAAGATTAATAAACCGCTGGCCGGACTTATCAAAAAGAAAAGAGAAATGACCCAAATCAACAAAATCATGAATGAAAGAGGAGAGATCACAACCAACACCAAAGAAACACAAACAATTATAAGAACATATTATGAGCAACTCTATGCCAGCAAATTAGATAACCTGGAAGAAATGGGTGCATTCCTAGAGATGTATCAACTACCAAAACTGAACCAGGAAGAAATAGAAAACCTGAACAGACCTATAACCACTAAGGAAATTGAAGCAGTCATCAAAAATCTCCCAACAAACAAAAGCCCAGGGCCAGATGGCTTCCCAGGGGAATTCTATCAGACATTTCAAGAAGAATTAATACCTATTCTCCCGAAACTGTTCCAAAAAATAGAAATGGAAGGAAAACTTCCAAACTCATTTTATGAGGCCACCATTACCTTGATCCCAAAAGCAGACAAAGACCCCATCAAAAAGGAGAATTACAGACCAATACTCTTGATGAACATGGATGCAAAAATTCTAACCAAAATACTAGCCAATAGGATCCAACAGTACATTAAAAGGATTATTCACCATGACCAAGTGGGATTTATCCCTGGGCTGCAAGGCTGGTTCAACATCCGCAAATCAATCAACGTGATACAATACATTAACAAAAGAAAGAACAAGAGTCATATGATCCTCTCAATAGATGCAGAAAAAGCATTTGACAAAGTACAGCATCCTTTCTTGATCAAAACTCTTCAGAGTATAGGGATAGAGGATACATACCTCAAGATCATAAAATCCATCTATGAAAAACCTACAGCAAATATCATTCTCAATGGGGAAAAGCTAGAGCTTTTCCCCTAAGGTCAGGAACGCGGCAGGGATGTCCACTCTCACCACTGCTATTCAACATAGTATTAGAAGTCCTAGCCACAGCAATCAGACAACAAAAAGAAATCAAAGGCATCCAAATCGGCAAAGAAGAAGTCAAACTCTCACTCTTTGCAGATGATATGATACCGTATGTGGAAAATCCAAAAGACTCCACTCCAAAACTGCTAGAACTCATACAGGAATTCAGTAAAGTAGCAGGATATAAAATCAATGCACAGAAATCAGTGGCATTCCTATACACCAACAACAAGACAGAAGAGAGCCAAATCAAGGAGTCGATCCCATTTATAATTGCACCCAAAACCATAAGATACCTAGGAATAAATTTAACCAAAGAGGCAAAGGATCTATACTCAGAAAACTATAAAACACTCATGAAAGAAATTGAAGAAGACACAAAGAAATGGAAAAACGTTCCATGCTCATGGATTGGAAGAACAAACATTGTGAAGATGTCAGTGCTACCTAGAGCAATCTACACATTCAATGCAATCCCCATCAAAATACCATCCACTTTTTTCAAAGAAATGGAACAAATAATCCTAAAATTTGTATGGAACCAGAAGAGACCCCGAATAGCCAGAGGAATATTGAAAAAGAAAAGCAAAGCTGGCGGCACCACAATTCTGGACCTCCAGCTCTATTACAAAGCTGTCATCATCAAGACAGTATGGTACTGGCACAAAAACAGACACATAGATCAATGGAACAGAATCAAGAGCCCAGAAATGGACCCTCAACTCTATGGTCAACTCATCTTTGACAAAGCAGGAAAGAATGTCCAATGGCAAAAAGACAGTCTCTTCAACAAATGGTGTTGGGAAAATTGGACAGCCACATGCAGAAGAATGAAACTGGACCATTTCCCTACACCACACACAAAAATAGACTCCAGATGGTTGAAAGACCTAAACGTGAGACAGGAGTCCATCCAAATCCTAAAGGAGAACACAGGCAGCAACCTCTTCGACCTCAGCTGCAGCAACTTCTTCCTAGAAACATCGCCAAAGGCAAGGGAAGCCAGGGCAAAAATGAACTATTGGGATTTCATCAAGATAAAAAGCTTTTGCACAGCAAAAGAAACAGTCCACAAAACCAAAAGACAACCGACAGAATGGGAGAAAATATTTGCAAATGACATATCAGATAAAGGGCTAGTATCCAAAATCTATAAAGAACTTATCAAACTCAATACCCAAAGAACAAATAATCCAATCAAGAAATGGGCAGAAGACATGAACAGACATTTTTCCAAAGAAGACATCCAAATGGCCAACAGACACATGAAAAAGTGCTCCACATCGCTCGGCATCAGGGAAATCCAAATCAAAACCTCCATGAGATACCACCTCACACCAGTCAGAATGGCTAAAATCAACAAGTCAGGAAACGACAGATGCTGGCAGGGATGCAGAGAAAGGGGAACCCTCCTACACTGTTGGTGGGAATGCAAGCTGGTGTAGCCACTCTGGAAAACAGTATGGAGGTTCCTCAAACAGTTGAAAATAGAGCTACCATACGATCCAGCAGTTGCACTACTGGGTATTTACCACAAAGATACAAATGTAGAGATCCGAAGGGGTACGTGCACCCCAATGTTTATAGCAGCAATGTCCACAATAGCCAAACTATATAAAGAGCCAAGATGTCCATCGACAGATGAATGGATAAAGAAGGTGTGGTATATATACACAGTGGAATATTATGCAGCCATCAGAAGGAATGAGATCTTGCCATTTGCAACGATGTGGATGGAACTGGAGGATGTTATGCTGAGTGAAATAAGTCAATCAGAGAAAGACATGTATCATATGACCTCACTGATATGAGGAATTCTTAATCTCAGGAAACAAACTGAGTGTTGTTGAGTGGTGGGGGGTGGGAGGGATGGGGTGGCTGGGTGATAGACAATGGGGAGGGTATGTGCTATGGTGAGCGCTGTGAATTGTGCAGATCTGAATCACAGATCTGTACTTCTGAAACAAATAATGCAAGATATGTTAGGAAAAAAGAAAAAGAAGATAGCAGGAGGGGAAGAATGAAGGGGAGTAAGTCGGAGGGGGAGATGAACCACGAGAGACGATGGACTCTGAAAAACAAACTGAGGGTTCTAGAGGGGAGGGAGGTGGGGGGATGGGTTAGCCTGGTGATGGGTATTAAAGAGGGCCCGTTCTGCGTGGAGCACTGGGTGTTATGCACAAACAACGAATCATGGAACACTACATCAAGAGCTAATGATGTAATGTATGGTGATTAACATAACAATAAAAAATTTAAAAAAATTAACCACTCCTACTCATCAAAAGCCACCATTAAGACAGTGAAAAAGCAAGCCTCAGAACATATAAAGATCTACTGGAAAGCAATAAGAAAAAAGGAGACAACCCAGTTTTTATAAAAAGTGGTCAAAAGACTTGAGCAGGCTCCCCACAAAAAAAGGATATCCAAATGATAAGTAAGCCTAGGAAAGTTGCTCAAGGTCACGAACACCGTTAGTCATGGGGAAAATGCGAAGTGATACTCTATGTCCCACCCAGATGACTGAGCTTAGACGAACAGCCACACCAAGTGTTAGAGAGAATGTGGGGAAACCGGAACTGTGCAACATTGCTTGGAGGAATATAAATTGGTATGGCCACCTTGGCAGCCTCTACGAAAGCTAGGGAGACAGACAGACAGACAGAACCAAGAAATCCCACTCCTGGCATGTACCCAAGAGAAATGAGTATTTATCCCCACCCGATACGGGCCCAAGAACGCGTGTGAGCAGCCGAGTTCATCAGAGCCCCCAAGGCTGCAGACAACACAAATGTCTAGCAACAAGAGGACGGGTAAGTAAATCCCAGCAAGTTCGGGCCACGGCATCCCGGGTGGCAACGAAGAGAACCATATTACCACGGCATGTAACAGCTCGGGCACTTTTCTAAACACAGGATTTGAGTGAAAAGCCAGACATAGAATACGTGCTATTTGATTCCTACACAAAGTCCCAAAAAGGCAAAACTAGTCGATGGTGGTCAAGATCACAGATGTTTATTTGGGGAGGTGTCGGTGGGGAAGAGGCACGAAGGAGCCTGTGGGGTGCTCGTTGCCGGTGACATTACGTGGGTATGAACAGATGTAAAAGTTTGTCCAGCTGCCTACTTCGGATTTGTGTCCCTTACCAAATGTAAGTTCAGTTAGATAAGAAAGAAAAACAAGTTACCTCCAGCCATCAAAAGGTCTTTGTCGGACACATGCTCAAGTTCAAAAATCCCACCTGATGGTGCTGGCAGTCAGGACCAGGGAACAAGATGGTGGCCCCATAGGACGGAATTGGGGGAGGAGGAACTGGGTATTTGGGGGTGCAGCTCCCAGACCAGGGAAGGGGAGGGGAAGAGAGGCAGAGCAAAACACAACAGTCCCCTCCTTCATCCTCTGAGTCTTCCTCTCCCAATCTGTATGATGGAAACCCTGGTCCTTCCTGCCGCTAAGGTTGAAAGGAGGAGTCAAGAGGTTACTGGCCTCAGGTGCTTGCCTGGGACCGGGGTTCCAGCCACTGCTTGACACAGGGTCCCCTTCCCTTCATCCTTCTGCCCCACCCACTCCTCTTCCCAGGCCACCCCTGCCCCTCTGTTCCCCCCCTCAGCTCCCCTATTCTGCCCTGTGTGATCCCCAAAGTGAGGACCCATCACCGTATAATTTCAAATTACTTGTATCTTTACTTAATTAAATGTAAAATCATCGGAATAAAATTATACCTTCATTAGAAATTAACTCCCATTTCAGGCCTGGAATAATGACCGAGCTCTCTCTCTCCCCTCTTCTTCCAAACCACATACAAAATGGTCAGTTAAACTGAATGGGAAAAAAAGTTTAACGACTGCACGGCAATCAAGCTTATTATTATTTAAGCACAAGCTATTACCATGTGCAATGAGGTATCAGCCAATAAATTATCTTTGAAAGAGTCAGTCCTTATCTGAGCACAGACAGGCTGTGGCAGGGGAGGTGGTGTGGGGGCTTCCCTGACCAGGTGAGCTGCCCAGACCCAGAGCGGGGACAGTGGGTCCTCAGGACCTCAGGTCAGGACCTCAGGGTCACTTGGATGGGAGCACGGATGTCCTGCCTGACTTTCCAGCCCACGGTGAGGGGCAGATGCTCTGGCACAGGGCAGAGATTGGGATCCCAAAGGGGTCCCTGAAAACAGGCAGGAGCTAGAGGAAGGAGAAAGAGGGGTCTAGGGAAGACAGGGGGCTGGGATGAGGCAGACAGAAACAGAGACAGGAAGAGGAGGAAAGAATCTTCCAGTGACTTGGGGAGGAGTCTGAGACTGGGAAAGAAGGGGACACTCAGAGCAAACACGGCGGAAACGAGGGAACAGAGGGTCCAAGAACCAAGGCCCTGTGCTGTGGGTTTGGAGCCCTTGACCCAGTCTAGTCGGAGGGAGGGATTTCCCAGGACAGGGACTTTCAGTGCTAAAATCCGCAGAGTCCAGGCAAACCAGGACACGTGGGTCACCCTGCTCCTGGGTCCTCAAGGCAATCAGTGCCACAGTCCCCACCGCACAGGTGAGAAGACTGAGCCTCAGCGGGGCGAAGCCACTCATCCAGCACCACAGAGACAGAGAAGAGAGGAAAAGACACAGAGGCACAAAACCAAGTAAAGTGTCCCCTGATCTTGTCTAACTCCCCACCTTCCCCCCACCTCTGCCTCATCCCAGCCCCTTCCCTGCCCTCCATCCCTCATTTTTCCTTTCTCTGCCCTCTTCTTAAGTCAAGGGCGCCTTTTTGTCCCCAGTCCCTGTCCTGAGCCAGAGATCGACCCCTTACTGTGGGCTGGCTGGAGGGTCAGATGAGACACACATACCCAAGTCTCCATGGCAGGTAGATGGGACACTTGCGGACAGGAAGCTCTCAGGGTCCTCAGACCCCCGACCGTCCACCCCATCACCCTGTCCCAGACTGCAGGCAGAGGCTAGACCCCTCCTCCCCGGGGCTTTAGGGGCCGGCAGACCTGGGTTGGAGCTCACGTTCTAGCTTTGACTCACCCGTTGACCTTGGACATCTCCTTAACCTTGCTATACTCCTGTCTCCTCACCTGTAAAATGGAGGGTAATGGGACCCCAGTCGTGGGGTTCTGGTAAAAGTTTGATGAGACTGGGTGGGTAAGTGCCCTGTGCAGAGCCTGGCACGAAGCAGCTGTCTTGGGGAAGAGATGCCCTCTGCAGGGCAGCTGCCCCTCTCCTGGGTACGGTCACTTCTCCCACAACCCTCTCTGAGCCTCTCGGCCCCAGACAGAGCAAGAGGGTGAGCCAGCAGGAAGACCCTGCGGGAGCCACGTGGCAAGGGACCACAAAGAGGGGACAACAGTAGCCTGACTCTGGGGTCCCTGTGCCCCCCTAGAACAAAGACCCTCATTTTGCACCTAAAAGAAATCCAAAAGGTACATGCTCTTCACAGGTGCCACCTGATGATAAATTTTTGTGAGATGGAAGTATAAATGGATGGGTAAGTTAATTACCCAGAAGGTCAGTGTTTTGCCGGCGGCCACAGGAAAGAGGTGCCTCCCCAGTGGGGGGGCAAAGGCGGCCGGGTCTGCCATAAACCTCCCGTTCCAGCTGCCCTGCCAACGGGCTCCTGTGAAAGTCACCTCCGTCTCTCTCACAGGTCAGGCCGAGATTTAGAGATCGGGGCCGCGCGTGTGCCTAGATCCGCTGTCTGCCTGTGAGTGATGGGAGACACGTTGCCGGGACATGTTTACTGTCACCCGGCGCCCCCGGCCCGCGCTCCCTGGCGCACCGTCCCCTGATAATTCACGGCCCGGCTCCCCTTGGCAAATGACTGATACGGCCTTCACGGCGGGGCCTGCTGGTCACTTGTCTCAAGGAGACTGGGAAGGGAACTTGGGCACAATATAAATGGGGCCTCTGGCAGCCTCAAACACCTTGGAAAATTCCCCAGCCCGGACGCCGCACCGTTTTTAAGTAATAAAAGCACAGAGAGATTACATGGCCGCCTGACAGCCGGCGACGGATGGCCGCCCACGTGAACTTTTTACCTTCGGGATGGGGACCAAGAGGAGAGGAAGGAGAAAAGAGGAAAGGACCTCCCGGCTCCTTCCTTACTCTGTCTCAGAAGCCACTGCTGAGGCAGGGGCAGGAGCTGTGCTGGCTATGTCCGCACCTCAGGTACCCCGGGGGGACCTTGGGCTCAGTTTCCCCATCTGGAGAATGGGGATACTTGTGGCCGGTTTGTTAGATTTCCAAAATCCAGAAGCAGCCCTAAAATAAACCTTTCCAGGGTTAGAAGTGTAAGAATCCTTGCTTTCATTCATTCATTTATTCTTTGATTCAAGGAGAATTTACCCCCTGCCTCTGTAGCAGCAGGTGTGGGGACAAGGGGGTGACAATGTGAGGCAATCCCTAGGAGACAGCGGAATGACTTCGGTGAACCCCTCATTAGGCTGTGACCATGGGCAGTCACTGCTGCACTTAGAGCCTCATTCTCTCCATCTGTACGATGGGGATCTTGATGGTGCCTCCTTCAAAGGACAGGGGTGTCCCACGGGAGACGCCCTCCGCCCCGCGCGTGGCATGCAGTAGGTGTGCACCGGGCACGGGCATCAGTCCCCAAGTCCTTCTCTCTCGAAGGATGAAGAGTCTGTATGCAAATCGGGGAGCCCACCCTAAAGACCCAGAACTCCCCAGCTGAGTAGGAAACCACGAATCTGCCTGGACTGGAGGACATAGGCTCATACTTCATGGTCCAGCAAGATGTTCGGTTCTTCCCAGGACAGCGCTTCCCCAGGCCAGGATGCTATGCTCTTGGTAAAAGGATTTGGATTCTTGCTCTGTATGGGAACGGGAGCCACCGTTTATGGAGAAGCTGCTGTGCACCACACACAGCACTGGATGTTCCAAACCCATCTTCCTTCGTCAGGTCCTCGTTCACCCCGGACATCGGGCATTCACTGGCATGTCTGGACGAGTGCTGTAGTCAGGCTACTCATCAGGGAAAAGAAGACAATTTAAACAGTAGGCCAAAGGGCTGATGCTGCTCCTACCCACGGCGACTTTGTAATCTTACCCTCTTAGGCACTCAGTGTGTGCAGGAGGGAGGGTGCCTGAGTGGCAGGAAACCTCAGAGCCTGGAGCCAGTGGGGAGATGCTCCCTAAGGAGATGCCCTCTGGATTGGTGGCTCTCAGCCCTGGGATCTGGACAGCCTCCGTGGCCCCTCCAGGCCCACTCTTCCCTCTCTGGCTTGTCCTGTGGGTCTTTGTGGAAGGCATCACTCCCGATCTCCAGCCCTCCCTCGGGCCAGCCATCGAGTTCAGCCAATGGACGCTGTGGCAGGAGGTGGGACAGGCTTAGGAGGAGAGGGGCAGCTCTGGCGATGGCTCTTCCCTCTGATCTCAGCCTGGGGAGGAGAGTCACTGTCACTGGCAGCAACCCTGCGTGCTTCCCCGTCCTCCTTGGCTCCCTTTGGCCCTGCCCCCATGTTTCTAAGTACAGCGCTGCTCCAGGAGAGCTCTTCGATGGCCCATTTTCAGTGTGCTGTGTGTTTCCTGCTGGGGCGCTGGCTGATCCACCTGGGGAGGTGCAGAGCTGAGAACAGAGGGAGGCTGTGGGCTCTGATGACAAGACCGGCCTGGTTCCTCGTCTCTGGGGGCCTGGAAGTCCCCAAAGTCCCTCCCGCTAGGGGCTGGCCTCAGACGTGGTCAGCAAGGGCACCAGGCCGTGACAGTAGTGAGGACCCAGGCCCCACCCTCCCCTGCTGTCACCCTCGAGCCCTCAGTCGTCCGAGGACCTGGAGAGGAACAAGGGGTGGTTGGGAAGGCCATACTGCTCAGCAAGAGAGAACTGGATTTGAGTCTTAGACTATAAGGAAGACATAGATACAAACTAAAGTAAGGAAAAATACAGGACAGAGGCGACTGTCCTCGAACCTAAAGAGAGGATGCCCAGCCAGGCCTGCAGAGGGATTGGAACCAGGGCTGAGAGTGTGGGAGCCACGAGTCTCCTCTCTCCCAGCGCCCCCCCCCACGTGCCCTCCCATCTTCACTGTACCAGCCTCTCTCCCCCCCCCTGCCCGTGGGCACCGAGCCGTCCCTCAACTCAGGCAGCCTCAGACACTGCCCACCAGTTCTCCGAAGCCCAGCTCCAACCCCCCAGGAGACAGACACTCAGTGGCCCACCCTGTGTCACAGGCCTGCCTCCGGTCCCATCTGCCGTGGTCAGGAGCCTGCTCAAGAAGACTGGTGGCGGCGTGTCCTTCCTTCTCAGCATGGCCACCCACGCCTGCCCCAACGGGCTCATGGGGAGGTGCAGGAAGAGCCTCTGGCTAGTAGGCACAGCCGCCCTCCATCTCCCAGAAGCCTCCCACCCTGGAAGAAAGGGCAGGGGGCAGTGAGAAGAGCGAACCCCACCCTGGGCAGCCTGGCCGGGCCAGCACCTGGAGGAGGCAGGGAGAGGCAGACAAACCGTGAGTGCAAAAGGGGGGTTTTAAAATACACGAGACTGAGTCTTAGACATGAGGACCCGCCAATCTTAATAAGCCAACGTGGAAAGTTATAGAATTGAACTGAGATGTCATTTATGGACTTGCCACCCAGCAGGCGGGGGGAGGCGGTTGAGAGAGAGCAGAGTGGTAACAGTTATTGGAAAAATAAAACCGTTTCATGTTTATACCCCTAATGAGTGGAGATGCCTCTAAACTTGTTACACTTGATTTTTTTTCTTTATGCTTTTCTGTATTTTCTAATTTTCCCGCAATGAACATGTATTACTTGGGTAATAGAGAAATAATAAAAGCTTAGAAAAGAGTCAGGTGGTGAGAGTCCAAGGGTCCCTGAGGACCGCACAGCTACAGACTCCTGGCATGGGCTGCACCAGCCCAGGGAGGGAGCAGGGTGCCGCGGGCAGAGTGCGCCATGTGAGCCGAGGCCCCCAGAGGAGGTGGGGCAGGAAGAAAGCCTGGCAGTGCATGCCCCCAGGTACTGGCAGCAGGGTAGGTCGGTGGGAAAGCAGGTTGGGGGAGCCCTGGGTACCTGCCACTGGCGGACAGCTGAGCTAAGAGTGAGTCTCTGCACTCAGTTTGGGGTCACGGTCCCAGACAGGCTCTGAGTCAGGAGCCTGGTTCGAATCCTGACTCCACTCTCACCAGCTGTAGAAGCCAGGATTTCCTCTCATGTGGTAGAGTACAAATTAGGCAAGGGGGTGTCTGGCCCCGAGGAGTTAACCTGCGCCTTTCCCAGGGCCCACTCCCGGTCTGGAGAAAACTAGGGTGTGGGAAGGTGGGGGGCAGCAGGGGCACCGGAAACCTCAGTCTGGGGTCAGGACAGGCTGGATCCTGACGAACTGCCCTGGCAGTGGAGGCTCAGGCGCTGAAGTAACGAGAGAGGGGTCACTGAGACCTCAGACCTGACCCAGGCTTAGCTCTGAATCCCAGCTCCACTATGGCTGTGTGACCCCGGGGAAGCAGCTGCCCATCTCTGGGCCTCATTCTCCTCGTCAGTAAACTGGAGACAATAACTGGAGCATCTGTGGCAGACGGCATTAACCGCCCCAACTCTTCACCTCTCCTTAGAGCCGCAACTAGAGGAGGAAGAAGGGGAGCCGTTGTGGGGGTGCTCCCATTTGCTCTCTGTGCTTCTGCGGTGTATAAGATCATGCCCAGGCTGGGAGCTGGTCCCGGGAAGGAGATGGAGTACTCAGAGCAGAGCAGAGCTGCCCCAGCTGCGCCCAGACAAGAGCAGCTAACTCCCAGGTACCCCTCCGATCTGTGAGAATAAGTGACTGCCGTTTTAAGCAACTGAGTTGTGGTGGTGTTTGTTATGCAATACGTCCCCTCCTACAGGTAATAGGAGGATTCAGTGAGGCAACACCCACAAAGTGCCTGGTGCATAGTAATTGCTCACAAAACATCCAGTGGCTCTTATTAATACTGTTATCATTGTCATTAGCATTCCTGGCCATTGGAGGGGAGAGCCCGAGGCCAGAGGTCAAGAGATGAGAGTGCTGCAGAAACCCCACATTCATCAAGCCTGCTCGGAGACGGCTCCAAGCGACATGTTTCCTCGTCTACGTGGTTGCTTTTATTGCACTTTTGAAATCCATTCCAATTAGAGGGTGAGATTGTGGCTTCTGCACCCCAGACATGGGTGAGACAGGCAGGGCTCAGGCCCCGCGGGCAGAGGCTTAAGCATTTCATAATAATCATATTTCTTATGAGGCTTTAGTTTCACTTCCTTCAAATTAAGTCTCAGCAATAAAGCAATCGATTCCCTCTCGCTGGGAAACAGGGCTGAATTCCACCTGACACCCCTGTCTGCACAACCTCCCCTCTCCAAGCCTGGATAGTGGCAGTTTGGGGGGTCTGCATGGCAGGAGGGAGGCTCCATCCCGGAGCAGCCTCCCGGCCAGCTTCAAACACATCCAGACAGGCCTGCTGGGTACCAAGTACAAAGAGAGGCAGAATGCCATAGGAGAAGGGGCCGGAGCCCACACTCCCTGCTTCCTGCTGGCTGGCCCCCTCCGGGAGGGCCCTACATGTCTTTAGGAACCTGAAAAACCAAGATGCCATAGTCCTGCCTTTGGTATCAAAACCTGATGCAGGGATTCGGCAGGGGAGGGGAAAGGCATGGGAGCGAAGGAAGGAGCATTCCTCCTCACTCCACTCGCCCCATCTCCAGGGAAAGAAGAGGGGCTGGTTGGTTTCCACACTCTGCTTCCCCAACCCATCCTTCTCCAAGAAGGTTTCGAGGCAGAGTGGAGAAAAGCGGCTGAAGACCCCTGCAAGATGGGTGTGGGGGTCCCAGAGCAAAGAAGCCCTGCCCCTCCCAGGTCCCGCCCGGGATGCCAACTCCCAGCAGCCTCTCCTGCGAGCAGGAGACCAGAGGGGGTCACGAGGGCATCAGGGCAGAGTGGAGGCCCGAGGGTGGGGCTGGTGTGGCCCAGAAGGAGCCCAGATTGGAGGCAGGGCCTGGATTCCCACGAGGCTCTTGCCTCAGGTGCAAAATTCAAGGGGGCACCAAAAACTCAATGATCAACAGAAATAATATTTTTAAAAAATCAAAATGGATACAAAAAAAAAAATCCCTGATGAACAAAATATCAAAATTCATGTGATTTGTTTAAGACCCTGCATTGTTGTGCACCTGGAGGGGTAATTTCCAATCAGCCCGAGTCCCTGTGGCGGGTGCATGGGGTTTAACAATGCTGTACAAACAGGTTGGGTGACGTGGGTTTTGTATATAGTCAAGTTCTTGGTCGTGGAGGCTTTTTGTTTTGTTTTGTTTTTAAATAGGCTCCACGCTCAGCGTGGAGCCCAACGTGGGGCTTGAACTCCCGACCCCACAGTCCAAAGCTGTGCTGAGATCCAGAGTCGGACACTTAACCAACGGAGCCACCCAGGTGCCCCTTGATGGTGTTTTTATGGACCTTTCTCACTTGGCTGAATATAGTGAGGGGGGTGGTATTTTGATAAATGTATAATGGGGCACAGGTTTCCCTCTTCGCCTCAGGCTCCTCCAATATGACTCAGACTGGGGGCGGTGGGGGGCGCGGTTAACTGGAAGAAGGGAAGAGACAGAGACACAAGGAGAATCCAGGGGCAGCCAACGGGCAGTCAGGGAGGAGCCTGGCCGGCCTGCAAGGCTTTTGTGTACATGCTGGGGCCTCTGGCCAACTCCAGGAAGAGGGTGGGGACAAGGAAAAGCATTAATGTGACCAATCTTCAACCGGAAGTGACTGAGAAATCCTGAATCTGTCCAACTCTGCCCGGATTATATTTGGGTCTTGCAGTTCGTAAGTATTAGGGAGAGTGAAAAAGCCAAAGTTGCTGACATTCAGGAAACACTGCCCCCTCCAGGCCCGGCCCATGTGGTCTCCAGCTCCATTGCCCAAGGGAAATCCTGAGGCCCAGAGAGGTTAAGACACCTGCTTAAGGTCACACAGCCTGGGAGTGGTGAAGCCAGGGTTCCCTACCAAGATCCCACCCTTACCCTCTTCACACAATGATGTCATGTGACCTCACTATTCATCTGCTACTTCACAATCCCTGGGCAGGGGACCCTGCCGACGATTTTAGTAATAATATGGTACAGGTTGGGACCACAGGGAGGAGGGGAGAGGGGGACACACTTCAGCAGCAAAGCCCCTCATCCCACAAACCCTGTCATTCATGAGCGCTTCATTCATTCCCCAAACAGGCCGTGAGCACCTGCTGTGTGCCAGGGAGTTAGGGAGATGCCAGTGCCTCCTACGGGGCCCAGGGGCTTGTTAGGGATGGACGGATGGAGCAAATCTAGGCACAATCATGTCATTTTAAACCACATCAAGGGCTAAACACAAAGGACATGGTGTTGGGAGAGCACATTAGGGACACAGGCCGAGAACGAGGGGGCAGGTGGTAGGAGCTGAGGTGCTTGGTGCCCAGGGTGGGGCCCCACGAGGAGCTTGTCTACCTGCAAAGTCTGCAGGCACAGCAAATCAGTGGCCAAGCTGCAAAGTGCAAGCAGACCTAATCTAACCCGGAGGGGGCCAGGTGCTATGTGTGCCTTCAAGGACATGAGGTTTCCTGGATCTTACTGGGCAGCATGTCCTTCTGTCTGTGGTCCTCACAGCCACCTGAGCTGTTCCCGTGGGACAGACCTGCTTGCTCTCTCTCTGGGGGGCCTCCGTCCAACCACAGTCTCCTCCAGGCTGGGAGGCTAGCCCAGAAGTCACCAGGAAGCTCCTGGGGACCCAGCCCGGCCTGCCCAGATCTGCTCTTCACCCCTCTTCTAGCGCTTTGAACCACAGACAGGAGGGGAGAACAGGGTCCCGAGGCAGGGGTGTCTGAGGATGATGAGTGGTCAAACCGGCTCAGAGCGGCACTGCTTCTGTGACCCCCCACTCAAGAGGACCACCCGACTCCAGGCCCCAGGCAGGGCCTCTCCTCCCTGCTGGAACTGAACAAACCTCCCGGCCATAGCAGAGGGGCTCTCCAAGCCAAAGATGTGAGTGCGTTAATTAATGAATTAGCCATTTAATTAACATAATTAGGCCTCATTATTTTCCTTGCATCTATCGTCAATTTTCAGGCAATTAAAGTGAATGCTGGTGGAAAATGGAGGATCTGGGTTGTCACTGCCGGCCTAGGATGAAATGCAGGCCTGGCATGACCCTCAGAGCCCCAGCCCAGCTTGGAGGGAGAGGGCAAGGGAAAAGGAGACCCAGGTGCACACAACACACACCCCAAGATGGAGTGTCCCTGAGTCTAAGTCTGCAGATAGCTCCTACTTCACGTATGGAGCTCCTACTATGTGCCAGGCTCCCGGCCGGGACACCATTGGGACCGGGACTGGCGGGGAAATTGAGGGAAGCTGTTGGGGAGGGCCAGGATCAACCCCCAAGTCGGCCTTTGGAGTAGACTCTCTTTCCCCCTCTGTGTGACCTAAGGCAAGTTCCTTAGCCTCTCTGAGCTATTTCCTTACCTGTGATATCATCATAAAGATTACATCTAGCCCCTGGCACACAATCGGCACACAATCAGGGTTCTCCAGTCTCCTTCCCTCTCTTGGACCCAGCAGGTTGCAGACACATGGCTCATTCTGGTTTATTCCGTGACCAGCTGCCCTGCTGGTGAGCCTCTCCCCCACTGCATGATCTCTCTGTCTGAAGTCCATCGCCATACCTCTCCACCTGCAGGTGCTACATTAATGCCATTTTGCAGATGAGGAAGCTAAGGTTGAGGAAAACTAAGTCACACGGCCCAGAGCACAGCTGGTGAGTGATAGAACAGGACTCAGCTCCAGCTCAGCCTGCTGCCCCAATGGCACAGGACTTACTATACCCAGCCCTGTTTTAGAACAAGACTGGCAAAGCCCTGTGCTCTGGGGGCTTATATTCTACTGACAGAGACACATAATAAACCCAAAACAAATATAAAATAGGAGGTCATAATGTAGCTAGGGCTTTGAAGACAAAGCAAATAATCATAATAGTGAGAAAAGGAGACAAAGGGTGGAGGAGTCTTCAAGGCCAGTGGTCAGGGAACACCCTAAGGAGATAGTTCTGAGGGAGGAGGCAGGGATCAGCTGGTGCAAAGGTCCTGAGGCAGCCCTCAGGCTTCATGATGGAGGAGCCAGGGTGGAGAGACAGGCAGGCTCCATCATGAGAGGCTACTAGGATGTGGCAGGGTTTGGATTGTGTTGAGATTGGAAAGTCTGTGCTGAGAAGTTCCATGACCTCATGAAAGTTTAGAAAGAGCCTTGGCTGCCAAGTGGACACCAGACTGTTGGGAGGCAAAGATGGAAGCAGGGCCTGGCTACGAGACTGTTGCACTCGTCCAAGCGGAGGACAGGATGGTGGTAGAGGTCAGGAGATGAGCATGGATTCTGAACATAATGTGAAGGCAACACCGGCAGGACTGGCTGGCCGGGCGGCTAAGGCACAGGGTCCAGGATGACATGAGGAGGTTGCAAGGAGCCCCAGGAAGGATGGAGATGCCACTGCCTGAGAGGAGAGGGCGGCAGGAGGAGGGAGTGTAGTGAGAGACACCAGGACGGCCAACAGAACTGTCACCTAGGGGGTGGCATCAGAAGCTGGAGTGGAGGGAGCGATTCTGGGGGGCGCTTAGCCCCGAGCCTGCACGATGATCATCGGGAGCCTGAGAGAAGGATCCCCTTGGATGTGGCCCTGGGGTTCACCAACACAGAAGAAGCCACCAAGAATCCCGGGGAAAGGCAGCAAGTAGGATGAAGGGGGACTAGGGGAGGATGTCCTGGAAGCCAGGGAAGGAGAGGGCTTCGAGGAGGAAGGAGTGGCTCAGCATGTCAACCGCCTGTGGCCGTGGGGCTGGCCATTTGGGCCCAGTTTCAGGAGATGGGTGGCCAGCTCGTGCGGAGAGGGTGCAGGCAGCAGCAAGTGAAGACACCTCTCCCGGGGCGCTCTGCCTCAAGGACGCAAGGAGGCTGTGTTTTCAGGAGAACAGGGCCCCAGGGAGGGTTGTGTTTACAAAACCAGACCTGAGGTGTCACAACATCTTCGGGGTTGATGGAAATGATCCAAACCCCAGTAAATAAGAACCATGAGGTGGATAATGCAAATCATTCCATTTTTCTAATTTATATGTTCATAACATCTCCTTGTATACCATAAACACACACACACACACACACACACACACAAACACCTGCATTTTACCCAATAATTCCAACTTTGTGCTTTAGCTTACTGGGAACACTTGCAACCCTTAACCCATAGGGCACTAGCTTGTTCTGACGTTGTTCCTCAAGGTCATTTTACCAGGGCAAAGGGCAAAACAGAGATCCAAACCCTTGCAAGCTCACGACGCTGTTTTGTCTTTTGCCCTGGTAATGTTTTACAGCACAAGTGTTGGTATCTTTCATGAGCAGGCCAACTTAAGGGTAAGAAACATGATCGGGCATTTGAGGCTCAGATGAAGATCCCAGACTGTAAAAATGGTCCATCGGCCCCCATGCCCCCGTCTCGAGTCAGACATCAGGCATCAGCGATGAGGGCAAAGAACCAACGCCAAGGACAAGAACAGAGTGCTGGAAACGGCCTCAGAGATTGCATACAACAGGCCAGTGTAATCCAGGAATTCGTGAATTAGTTTGTGTTCAGCGAGCCGAACCCGCCTTTCTTACCATGTCCAGCTTCCACACACGAGACTTTCCTTTGTTTTCAAGGTGTGTCATTGTTTTTTAAGTATACTTTTTTGTTTTGTTGGGGTTTTTTTGTTGTTGTTGTTGTTATTTTGGGAGGACTCATCCGGGCTTTAAGTATACTTCTTATTGAGGCATAACTCATATGCAGAAAAATGCATATATCTTAAGTGTTCAGCCCAGAAAGTTCTAACAGGGTCCACATAGCCATGAAACAAGTGCTTAGATTGACACCAGTAAAGAAGCATATTGCCAGCCCCTCAAGGGGTGGCAATGGCCAAAGGTAGCCAGCAACAGACTCTAGTGCCCACGATAGAACTTTCCATATTTGGGGGCATGCCAGGTACACACCTTGGCATCCGGCCGCTTTTTTTGCTTGAGATGCACTCCCATTGCTGTGTATACAGCAGATTGCTCCTGCTCATTGTCATGCAGGGTCCCGAGGGAACACCCACATTTTCTTTCCCCCTTTTACTGCAGGCGGCATTCGGTCGGCATGAGGATACACCTTGGGCATTCTCGTATGTGTCTCTTGGCAGGTGTGTGCTTTTAGGAACATATTTGTACAAAAGTCGAGAACCTCTGTGTTGGAGAAGCCCTGGGTGTTCATAGGCTCAAAACTCACACCCCAGAGGAGCATCCAGCCTGTGGGTCCGTGGGCCAGGCTTTGGGATTCTCACCTCTCATTTGCTTTACTTTGGTTTCTTTGTATTTCTTTTTGAAAGCAATAGTTTTCAAGCTGGAATGATTCTGCACTCCTCACCCCCTCCAGGGGATATTTGGCAACGTCTAGAGATACTTCAGTTGTCACAAATCAGGTAGCTCGTGGCGTCTAGTGAGCAGAGGCCAGGGATGGACTGACCATCCTACAATACACAGGACAACCATCCACCACGAAGAATGATCCAGCTCCAAATGTCACAGTGCTGAGCTTGAAAACCTTGCCCTAAAGGAGTAAATGGTTCATAATGCCTACATAAGGATTAAACCGTATGATGGAGTTGGTAATTTCAACTCCCAAATTTATTCCAAAAGTAGCTCTAAGGACAAATGGATGGTTGCTAAAGAGTCACACAAAGTACTGTAGAGGCTCCAAAGAAGAAGCTACCAGAACCAAGACAAATGGAAAGAGAGAGAGAGAGAGATGAGGGTCACTCTGGGTATTTAAGGCTAAGTAGGAGCTCACCTGGTTTCAAGGAGGGAAGGACATTCCAGCCGAGAGAACCGCATGAGCAAAGTTACAAGGATGGTCAGATCTCCAAGGAAGGAGGTTGTAACCTGGACCGTGTTGCACATTTCTTCCCCTCCTAACCTGCTCCAGGCTCCCCAACCCAGGAGCAGAACCTCCTGGCAAGAGAGGAATTGCCCTTGACCTCTCTCCCTCACTCTACCACATCTAATCCATCAGCAAGCTCTGTAGCTTCCCACCCGAGAGCCCTCTGCACCTTCACTGCCACCACCTAGCCTAAGCCACCATTCACACACCTGGACCACAGCTGCAGCCTCCTCAGTGGGGCCCCGGCCTCCACTTAGGCACCTTCCAAATTCTCTTCCACTGGGAAGCCACTAGAAATCTTAGTAACACTTAAAATGACTGTGTCACTCCTATGCTTGAAACCCAGCTGAGCAATCCCTCCCAGAGTTTAGGGAGTGCCACTCGCTGGGGGGGGGGGGGGCTCAGCTCAAGTCTGGGCCCCTTCCTAGGCCTCTGGGGCAGCAAGAGTCTTGCTCTCTGGTCAGGGAGAGGATTGCACCTGGGCCCCTCGCCGTTCCAGCTTTCCCCGAAGTCTGGGGCCTCCTTGCTCCCAGGCTGAGGATGGAACTCATGTGTCCTTCCAGCCAGCCCGCAGCCTTGGCCCGTCAAAGCTTGCCCAGGCAGGCCCAGTGCACCCAGCAGGGCTGGGCCCCTCGGGCCTCTGCCTGGCACAGTTCTCTGCTGAGCGAGGCCAGGGCTCCCCCGGGCGGGGCCGGGCCCCCTGGGCGTCCAGAGAGCTTGTTATCCCGTCAGCCCCGAAGCTGCACCTGCTCTCCTGGTCTCCTGTGATCTCAATTAATCCGTCCTGCCCTGATTAATTAGCAGGGTTAATTATGACGGCTGCTGCTGCTGAAGCTTGGGGAGGAGAACCCAGCCAAGTGGCGGAGCAGAGACCCAGCCCGGGGTGGGGCGGGGCGCCTCTCTCTGCTTACTCCCCCAGGCCGACCCTGCCGGATGCCTGGTGCCCATCCTTCCCTGGGCCAATGTCAGGGACCTCGGGAAGCCACTGGTGCTGTGCCTCTGGGGACTGGGCCAACTGGGGCCAGGCCAATGCCCTCAGGCATCTGCTGAGACCAGGGAGCAAAGCCTATGACTCTGGTTCGGCTCCTTTGACCTCACCTGTCATGTCACCCCTAAGTCCTTGCCTCTGCCCGTCATCATGACCCTATGGTAAAGGACCCAGGACTCCATCCTGGCAGGACCCCTTGGCCCACACTCGCCTAGCTCTCTTTGAGGGTTAACCCACCACCCACTTCCTCATTTGCCTTTCCTCTCTAGACCCAAAGACCTCTGTGCTGAGAGACGAGGCCTAGAGAAGGAGGTCAAGGTCAAGATTGGGGTTGCCGTGGTCCAGCCCACAGCTAGGGCTATTGCAGACCCCGTCCTGCTGTCTGGACCCCATTAATTGCCTTGTGTGCTCCAGAGCTCCCCTTCCTCCACACTGCCCCCCAAACCCAAACCCTTGGCTAACCACCAGAGCATCAGAAACCGTTCAGGATGACGCGGTCACCAGCAGCCTCTCCCTGCAGCCGAGACTGCAGACCCCTCACACCGGCCCCAGACCCCAGACCCCCCCACACCCCAGCTCATCACCCCCACCCCCACCTCACTCCACCGCTCCTCTGAGCTCCAGGCCTTTCTGAAGCCGAAGGCCTGGAGCCTGGACAGTCACCAAGGAGTGGGAGCTTGACTCAGCACAGGGCCCCCACCCAAGCTGGACCACCACCACCAAACTCCGGCACATACCTCTCCTAGTACCCATCTATTATTCTCCTTGCCAAAACGTGATCCATTATCACTGCCTGCGCCTGGCAAAATGTATCATTACCTGCACCCTCGGCACTTCCCAGATCAATCCACTCCTTAAATGTAGTAATAGAGAAGAGGATTAGGTACTAGAAAACTCATTATGAAAATGGCGTACTCAAATTCTTTAAAGGTGATATTTCATAAAATATACCCGGCCTGCCGCGTGCCTCAATCATTCTTTTTAATAGCTCCGTAGCAGCCAGAAAATAAAGTATTCATGAAGATTGAAGAAGATGATCCCATGAACTTCAATTTAATTGGTGCAAATTAAAACAATCCATCTTTCCATGCTGTCCGTCCATCTCCAATCATCACCACGCCGCTCGGCCTGCACCCTGATTACAATTATCTTTTAATAGGAAAACTTGTCAGTTTTTGTGTGATTTACATAAGCTTGCGCAAACTTATGGGGATCAGATAGGGCCTTGGTGTGTGATTTCCTGTTCCCGGCTCCCTGGCTCCCCGGGAAGGCCAGAGGAGGGGGGTCTGGGAGGCAGGGTCCGGGCAGAGTGGGGGAGGGGCCAGGGTGGGTTTGTGGCATCCCTGACTTTGCGAGACCCATCAGAGATGGGGCTGCAGCAGACAACTGTGTGCAGCACATCTGGCCCCAGCCCCTGGCCACGTCCTTCCTCTGAGACCATGGCAGCTGGACACGGAACCAGAGGGGCCTCTTCCTGGCGGTCACAGTCACTCTCAAGGCCATGAATACACCTTGACCTCCCATTTGAGGAGGCCCATGCTCCGGTGAGCTCTCTCCACTCCCCAAATGACATACGTTCCATATTGCCTCCAGTGCCTCTTTGAAGAGCCTGTGTGGACAGACAGAGGAGATTTTCTGGAGTTGAAAAGCCAGGAGAGAAAGCCGGCAATGGACTGAGCATAACGAGAGAGACTTGAACAGGGAGGAAACACAGGTACCTGGGTATGTGACAGGGAAGAGGTGGATTTTAACTAAAGAGAAACCAGCCTTCAGAGACCCAAGCAAGGTGCTGCCACCAGTAAGCTAGTGCCACCTCAAACCATATCAATAGAGATGTGATGGCTAGAAAGAGGGAGGTGATCATTCCACTCATATCTGTGCTGTTTGAACCACCTTTGACATGTTCATGACTCAACCATTCATTCGTTCAATAAACACTTATTGAGTTCCTGCTAAGTGTCAGGTGCTGGAGATCAAGCAGCAAACAAGCCTGGCCCAGCTCCTACCTCACAGGCTTTATAATCGAGCAATGAAGACAGACAAGCAAACAAGCGGGGCTTATAGGGACTGATAAAAGCTACAGCGGGGGAAATTCAGGAGCCTGGAGGAGGGAACCCCAATTAAAACTGAGGGTCAGGGAAAGGATCCCAGAGCTGTTGATGTCTAGCTTGAGACCTTAAGGCCAAAAAGGAGTCAGGTGATAATGGAGGGGGGCAGGGAGGAGGGCATGTTCCAGACAGAGGGACCATCATGGGCAAAAGCCTCAGGCAAGAAAACATGCAACGTTAACACATAGATCATCTGACAGAGCGCAGAGGATGAGCCTGAGTGAACATGGCAGAAAGGCAGTCCTTAAACTGTGACACTCTACAAGGGATGTCTACTTATTCTTACCTTTTTAAATCTGCAAATGAATTCTTAATTACACAGGCAATACATGAACACATTCTTTTATTTTTTTCATATGGACATATTTTCACTGCAAAAAAAAAAAAAAAAGGGTCAACACAGGGCTCCTGCATGGCTTAGTCTGTCCGACTTGATCTCAGCCCAGGTCTTGATCTCAGGGTCTTGAGTTCGAGCCCCACATCAGGCTCCACACTGGGCGTGGAGCCTACTTTAAAAAAATATTTTTAGGGGCGCCTCGGTGGCTCAGCCAGGTAAGCGTCTGCCTTCGGCTCGGGTCCTGATCTCGGGGTCCTAGTATCCAGCCCCACATCGGGCTCCCTGCTTGGGGGGATCTGCTTCTCCCTCTCCGACTCCCCTCTGCACTTGTGCATGCACATGCTCTCTCTCTCTCTCTCTCGAGCTCTCAAATGAATAAAATCTTTAAAACAAAAAAATTTAATCTAAGCATCAGAGTTAAAGTCCCCCTAGCCCACCTCCACCCTCTAGCTTGTCACTCCCTGGAGTTAACATTCAACCGGTCTGGTGTGTCTCCTTCCTGGTTCTTCTCTGTTCCTTCACACACATATGGATCTGAGGAAATATACAGGGGCTTCTGGTTTCGTTTCTTATAAAGATGGTCTTGCACTATCCACGCTTTTCTGAAATTTGCTTCTTCAACTCAGCCCTGCCCGTTACTGTCCTCATCACCCTCTTGAGGGGACTGTCCCGCAGATTCGGCAGGTGGGGCGTGCCCGTCCTGGGCAGCAGCAGGATAACCCGTGGTGGATGGAAGCGGGACACTCTGTGGTCGGCTCTGGCTCTGCTACCTCAAGCAAGCCCCTTCCTGTCTCGAGCTTCATCCTTGTCCTTAACATGGAGAATGAAGAAGCCTGCCCCTGGGGACACCGTGACCGCTAAGCTACAGCTCCTAAAGGTGTTGGCTGGGGTCTCGGCTCACAGAAGGGTCTCTGTACCTGCACAGACAGGGACAGTGACACCTATGTCATCCAAGACCAGGCCCATCCGAGCATCCCCAACAGAACCCCAGCCTGTAGGCGCTGCACTCTGGGAGACAAGACCCTTCCTTCCCTGGCACTGCCTGGGGTCAGGAGCAAGGGTGGGAGCAGCTGTTGTGCGTTCAATCCTGCAGGGCCCTTCCCCCGTGGCCCCCATCAGGCTCCACTGGCCGCTCCCCCTAGCAGGTCTCGGCCACCAGGAGCACACAGTTGGCTCAGTAAACAGTGTTTGCTCAAGTAGCTAAAGTCACCCTTCCAAGTGAGGTCTGGAAATTAAATTCAGAAATTCTGTCTCATTAAGGAATGATAAGAACAATAATTACTTCTGGAGGCCTTCATGAGCACCCTCTAGGTATCACTCACACCCCAGCTCATGGAATCTTCACGAAACCCCAACAAGCAGGCTGCATTATCATTCCCATGAATGAATTAACTCGTAAAGTCCTCATGACCAGTTCACACTCAGCACGAGACAAGGATGATTATGATTATTAGTCAGGATCGGACAAGAAAACAAACCAGCCTCCCAATCTCAGTGGTCATCACAGTAAATGTATTTTTCTTACTTGTATAAAGCCCAGTAAGGGCCACTGGCCTTCCTCTGTCTCATGACTGTGCCATGTGGGACTGGTGGCCTCAAGGTCACCAAGGCGGGAAAGGGAAATGATGAATATACACAAGGTCTTCATCGCCTCCAACCCGTGAAGTGACAAGTGCCATCCTGTTCCCCAGCATAGGTCAGGACCAGTCACATGGCTGCAAGGGAGCCCGGGAAATGCAGAAGAGCACATGGATATTGCTGAGCCCTGCATATCCTGCTACCCTGCATTTGTAAACTGGGGGCACCCCACCACAAAAAAGGTAAAGTAATGTGCCCAAAGTCACCCAGCCTGTGAGGGTTAGAGCCACTTGGTCACATGTGTGGACATGTGTGAAGGCACACATGCTCACTTACACTTACTGACATGCATGACAATGCCCACGTACATGCACACCCATGTTCGTTCCCATGGGCTGCCCTCTCCCCTGCTGGGGGAAGGGGTCATAGGGCATGCCAGAACTCTAACTGCAGGCATGAAAAAAGTGATCAGAGGTCAGGAGGCAGCCTCCCTCCTGTGTCCATTCCCAGCACTGGGGCCTCACCTGCCATCTCAGGGGTCCCCATGCCCCCATTTTGAGCAGAGTCCTAGGCATTACCCACCATGGCACCAACCCCAGTTCATTCCAGAAACCCCTACCTGCCCTTTCTCTTGAACTTGCTTCAGAGTCTGTGGCTGCCAGTGGGGCAGGATTCTGGCACAGTTTTTTCCAAAGTATAAAAATTATAACAAATATACACAATCAACATTCTCATGATATGCCACACACACACACCATACACCTAAAGGACATAATATGAGAGACATGTTTATATCTATAAACCCGAATTTGTTCATGGAAGTGATGGTGTGTTCATGTTGTTTCTATGACCAAAGTTGGAGGTGACCTAATACAAATGGTGAAATCTTCAAAAGGGTCAAAACCATAAAAGGTAAGAAAAGACTGAGATTCTCACAGATTGGAAGAAACTAAGGAGACATAATGACTAAAGGCAATGAGGCATCTCAGACTGGATCCTGGCACAGGAACAGGACATTCAGGGAGAACTGCAGAAATCCCTCATCTACAATTTAGTTGATGGTACCATACAATGTCAGTCTCTTAGTTTTGTAATGTACTGTGGTCATGTAAGGTGTTCACTTTAGGACAGGATGAGAGAACTTTCTGTAATATCTTTGGACTACTTCTAAAAAGTTTTTACAATAGTGATAAAACAAAATGCCCCAAACCGGGAGTCAGGATGCCCCTAGATTTCAGGACAGCTCTGCTGATAACCTGATATGTGACCCTGGACAAGTTGCTCATCCCTCCTAAAACTCAGCCCACAAACAATAGCTGAAGTTTAGTTAGATCATCCTCAAAGCCCCATTCAGCTCCCTCATTCTGCAATTCACTCTCGATTCAGAAACACATCGCTATTCAGAACACATGCACAATCACACCCACCTATCGTACACCCCAACTCACACGGAGACACACAGGGAATCAGTATAGTATGGTTTACTAACTCAGGTTGCAAAATACAGTCAAATCTTTCCTATTCGTCCATTAATGACTTGAGTTTCCACACGCCCTATTAGTACTACATTCAGCCTCTTCCTCTTGAAGGATTTTCTGCTACACACACACCCCGCAAGAACCCTTCCATATATAGTCCAATCTGCTCAAAGGACAGCAAGCTGACAGTGCCAACTGCTATTGTGCCTCTTGACCACACAGTGTCGCTGTTGGAGACGGGACCTGTGCAGCTTAGGAACCCTGCTTGCCCTTCCTCCTTCTCGCTCTTGAGGCCGCTTCCGGGCTCTGCCAGGCCAAGTAAGCATCCAGGTTAGAGTCTTTTTCCTTCTAACTCCCAGGCTCATCTGCCATCCCGCAAAGCATAACAGCATGTCGTGTTGGCTGGGACCAGAGAAGCTCCTAGCACAGCCACAAACTGTGCCTGAACCAGCTCTCCCCCGCAACCTTGGTCCCCACGACCTGGGTGAGGCCCTTGTGCTGAGCTGGAGTTAGAGGCTAGGCCCTCCCATTCCTCAGAGCAAATGTATTTTAGGGGACTGGTTGCCCTGCTCTGCCTCTGAGCCTGGGTCGATCTCTCTAAGATGTCTCCCCACCTGAGACTCCTGGGGAACAGAGGCTGGGATTTTGGTCCCTTCCTACCCATAAGGTCTTGGGTCCTGCCTGTTGGTGGGGCAGGGTGAAGACCTTGGACCCAGAATGGAAATGGCTGATATACTGAGCACTGAGGATGTTGCAGGCAACTTTCTAAGCACTTTAAAGCCATGAACGAGGGGCACCTGGGTGGCTCAGTCGGTTAGGCGTCTGCCTTCGGCTCAGGTCATGATCCCAGGGTCCTGGGATCGAGCCCCGCATCGGGCTCCCTGCTCTGCGGGAAGCCTGCTTCTCCCTCTCCCACTCCCTCTGCTTGTTCTCCTGCTCTTGCTGTGTCTCTCTCTGTCAAATAAATAAATAAAATCTTTAAAAAAAAAAAAAGCCATGAATGAGTCTAATTCTCGCTACAACACTAGGAGGCAGGCATCGTCTTCTTTGTCCCCTGTTTCACCTTGAGGAAACTCTGAAAGGGGAAGTGACTTACCCAAGGTCACATGTCTTGGGCAAATGGCCCAGTCGGGACTTGAACTCTGGGAGTCCCAGAGTTGGGCTTCTTTTCCAATCTGTTGTGCTGCGTCCAGAAGCTCACACTGTTTCCCTGAACCTGTCCTACATTCGAAAGGACTCCCTCTCAGGCCTTTCCCAGGGTGAAGTAGACGATTGGCAGTTTCCACCTCTAGACCAAGGGGCAGGAGACATAACTTTTACGTAGTGTCTTCAAGAGGCCCCCAGATGGTTGCTACCTTAACAAAAACCCGCAGACACCTGCCAGTCCACCCGCTCATCAACCAGGAAGCATATTCACACACCTAGGGTTTCAAGGTCCAGACTGTCTTTTTCTCAGTTGAGAGGGAAAATGAGGGAAGAGAGTAGGGAGAGAGGACCCCTCGCCCTAGGCCCTGGAAGGGGGTGGGGGGAATGCAGTAATCCTGCCCCCATCCCCTTCACTGGGCAGGATGCCTATTGTCCTCCTGCCATGAACATATTAGCTGCTGCTAATAGCTCACGGCTGCCCTTTTCTCTGGAGAACTCTCCTCACCCCAGGGAGTGACCACACGCCACGGGAGTTCAAAAGACCAGGCCCCCTTGCCTCAAGGGGGGACACCTCTATGGAACAGTTCACACTCAGAACCTGCTACGGAAGAAGGAGGAGGCCAGACCCCAGCCGAGACCATGTCCCGACTCTGCCCCTCACCTATCCATCCTGCTTACCCCTCCCTTCCTCCTGAGAGCTCCCCCTTCAGAAACCCTGTGACCCTGAATCCCTGGCTCAGTTTTGGCTTCTATGGAGCCCAACCTAAGACATAGCTGAGAGGTGCTAGGAGCATGGGACTCATGAGTCGTGTCCCTCACCAGCTGCCTGGTGACAAGGATGCCATCGCTGTCAGTAAACGGAGAACTGACAGAACTGAGCCCGGCATGCTATACTGTGTGGTCTTCATGGTCTCCAGTCCTGAGCTAGGATAGGATACAGGGGAAGGTGGATGTCCTGGCTTGCACAACTCTGCTGTTTGTGACCTTGGGGGGAGATTGTAATCATAAGGAAGATACAACTGGGTGGTTATTGCTAAATGCCCAAGTGCTCTAAAGAGAGAGACAAGCTCTAAGCAATTGGCCACCAATTCAAAGTGAATATGAAAGCTAGAACATCTTCTTGGCAGTGTTCGAAGGAACTCTCGTCTCCTGCAGCTGAGGGCAGACGGAGCTGAAGACAATGCTCAGGACCTAATCAAGAGCAGTTGAACTTCAAGGTCCAATCATCCTATGCAAAAGGCAGGTCCTCATAGGGAAGGCGTGAGACCCAGTGACTTGGAATGGGGGTATCTGGGTAAATGCCTTTGAGAATCTTGAACCTCTGATTCCCTTGAACTCTGTAGGTCTGCAGATGAGGGGCCACATCCTTTGCTAGGGGATAGCGCACCCCCCTCCCCCGCCCTGCTTGAAAACCCTGCAGAAGCCTCAAATGGGGCCGGTGTCCTAGAAGACATCTGAGGGAGGGGAGGGACTGGACACCAAAGGAGCTTCAGGTCCTAGCTAATGTGCTCAGGCAGGAGCCAGGGACACATTCTGGTGCTGGATCAAAGCAGGTGGAGTAGAAAGCTGTCTAAGGGAAAGTTTGTCTACATGAGAGATTCTCCCATGACTCAGGGTTTGCAAGGGCCCCAAGACCTGTGGGGATGGTTCTTGGGAGCTTGAACAAAGTGATGGCTGTCATTAAACAAAGATGCCAGAACTTCCATGGCTGACTTGAGGAGGGGGTCAAAGGTCAAACCCAGGGTGGTTGGTTAGAGGTGATGTCACAGAACTGGGCTCCTTGGTGGGGATTCTTTAATAGGAGGCAGGCAGCGGGCCTTGACCGCCAGAGGTGAAGTGGACTCAGTTACCCTAGGGGACAGCAAGGTCACGGCAGCGGCCAGCTGGTCCCTGTGTCCCTGGGGTCAGGATAGGTGAATAGCCAACAAGGTGTTCCTTACTCTAAATACCCAAAAAAGATTAGGAAAGAATGGGAAATCATAACCCTTTGACCGGTTTCCAGATCCAAAACCTGAAGGAGATGCTGGTCCCCGGCAGGAAGGATCCTGCAAAACCACAGCCAGGGTTTGGGGCACTGATGCTCCACTGCTTTTGCCCCCAAGGGCCTACAGCCATTTCCTCAGGTGGCTATAAAGTAATTGGGGAAAACGGGGTGCTCAGGGCTGGTGGACACAGAACCCACGGTGGCACTTGTACCCAGGACCCTAAAGAGCCAGCACGGTCTCCCTGCTAAAAGTAGGGACACGTTGCGGGTAGGTCAGAAACAGGATCCTGGCCCAGGCCGCCTCAAGGTGGGCCCCCTGGGCTCACAGGCCACTCCAGCGTCACTGTACCAGTCCTCCGGTGTGTCGTTGGGAAGGCCGGGTCTAGTCGCTGGCAGAAGCCTCACCTTGGCTCCTTGAGCTGCACCGTTAAGAGCTAGTAGAG
This sequence comes from Zalophus californianus, assembly GCF_009762305.2. Taxonomy (NCBI): domain Eukaryota; kingdom Metazoa; phylum Chordata; class Mammalia; order Carnivora; family Otariidae; genus Zalophus; species Zalophus californianus. Next base: position 9,382,044 of record NC_045607.1, read on the forward strand.
TAGAAAAGACCAAGTAGAAACCCCTGCAGCCCCACACCCCCTCCCCCAGCCAAGATAAAGAATCAAAAATAATCCTATCCTGGGGAAAAGGCACAAATATCAGTGCCCCTTCAAAGACCTAAAAAGTGAAAGGCCACGGTCACTGTCAAATTCCTATTTAATCCACTGGTCTGGGGAAGAGGCACATGGATGCACCTAAGGGAACGGCCCCCAAGTGCGGGACTCTCTGCACCCCGTGCGCAGGCCACCAGAGGACACTCACTGCGGGAGAGAGGCTGGACAAGGATGTAGACCAGATGACCCAGCCAGCAGACGTCAGGCAGTCTCCAGCCTCAGCTTCCCCCGCCCCCCGACCCTGTGCAATGGACTCATGAATGGAGTCGCCACAGTGGCAGGGAGGGGGACTCTGCATGGACCCCAAAGCATGGGCTGTTGCTGCCGAAAGTCAGGCCTGCCAGCAACAGAGACGGACCCAGAGCTCCCAACACGGCACCAACCCTCGATGTGGCCAACTGATTGCGTCAGACCATCCTGATGAGGTCAACAAATCCTGACTGGGCTGACCCGGGTCTCGGGAGTGACTTTCAGATTTCTGCCCACAAGAGCACAGCCTTGAAGCACCACCATCTGACGCCTCCCAGAGCATCTCCATCCATTGTCATGGGATCCTCAATACCATAGCCTCTGACCAAGGGGCCTGCTTTATGGCAATGGAGATACACTGTGGACCCTTGACCGTGGGACCGATGGGTGTGCCAGACACCACGCCTTCCAGAAGCTGTGAGGGTAACAGAGTGGAGAGGTAGAGGGGCAGCCAACAAGGTGTTCCGAGGAATGGGACAGAACCTGGTGCCCTAGCTAAGCTGCCATCTTGGGCAAGCCACCTGCGAGGATGGAGCACGGTCCTTCCCGGATGCTCCGTACACCTTCAACCAACGGCTGTTATCTGGCGCAGTGTCTCCAACAGGCAGGATACCTGGGTCTGGGAACTGAAGGGTGGAGGTGACCAACTCGCCATCATGGCCAGCCATCACCCGTGGCCTTTTGTCCTCGCCACTTCGGGTTCCATGGCTCTAGAGGCTGGGGTGAGTTCATTCACTGTTGTCTCTATTTCTCCACCTACTAAATGGGAGATACTAAAATGTCTTGCTGTGGGGATTGAGACGACGTGTGTCAAGCTCACACCCAACGGCAACTGCTCTTGGCATCATCACTGAGTCATTCCTGGAAGAGGGTCAGGGTCAAGACAGGGAGTGGGGAGGTCTTCCCGGTGTCAGCCCCATTTCTGGCATCTTCCTCACGGCATCATCGGGAAGTACGTTTACTTGTCCACCTTAACCACATGAAGCCTACTTTTATTCTCAGGGAAAAGAAGATCGAATTCTCCTCCCCCGAAGTCCTCATTTATCCGGAAAGATGTTTTAGGTCCCAATCAGAGCTGGGCTCTGAGAAGCCAGGGGACCCTGAAACCATATCCCCTTTCCCAACTGGGAAAAGCTTTTCCTTCCTGTGCCTCCATTTTATTATCAGCAAAAGATTTCAGTAGCACTGCCAAGAACTGATATTCAGAAATAAGTATGTAAATCCTTTGTAAATGTATGCTAATTACTTATTTTTAATTATAATGTAAATAAGTAATTACTGAATAATTTTAAAGTATTTACACGGGGGTGTGTGATTTAGACACTAACTTGTTATAAGATATAAAAACTATAAATTATACAGTAATTATGGCCCAATTTACATGCTAAGGCCAAACACAATTACGTAGCAAGAAAAATATAAACAATCAGGTAATTCCACAGTAGTTACTGTGTAATAACCAAGCTGTTTTCTTCCCCCACTTGACAAAGTAGGTCTGTGCATTCACTCTAGGCTCAGGGAGGTGAGGGGGAGAATGCTTTTGGGAAGTTGAAATCACCTTGAAGGAAAGAAATCAATCACAAAATAAGAAAAAAGACACAAGCCAAGTTATTAGAGTCTCTGTCATGGGGGTTCAGAGAAAGGCCAAGGCACAGGAGGGGGCTCCAGCTGGAGCGGGCCCCATGGTCCCCTCCTGCCTCATCTGCAGCAGCCCTCATTCACACACTACACCCAGGGGAGGGAGAGTTCCCCAAACCCTCACCTCCAGGCCTTCCCACCCCTGTGCCTCAGCCTTAATCTTCTTCTCAAACTTTCTTGCCTGGCTAAGCCCATCTCACCCTTCAAGTCTTAACCTGTGATGCCTCTTCCTCCAGGAAGCCTTCCCTGACCATTCCTACCCCTCCCCCAAGATTTAGCCAGGGGCCCCTCCTGGGCCCCCACAGCCTCCCGGCCTCCCCCATCACAGCTGACCACTCTTTTGAGATGGCCTGTTTGATGGCAAAGTCTGCCTCCCCCACCAGACTGGGAGCCCCAAGAGGTCAGAGCCCAGGCCTGCCTTGTCCACCGCTGGGTCGCAAGTTAGAGGCACTTGGACTTGAGAACAAGGAGCCTGGTATCAGCAAGATCTGAGTTCAAGCCCAGTGCAGACGCTCTCCAGGATCCTTCCAGAATTATCTCAAAACCTGGGCTTCACCTACCGGAGGGAAGTGATAGGCTTGACAAGAGCCCTGGGTTCTGGGTCCGCATGCTGCCCTCAGCTGGAATAGCCCTTTGAAGGAGGTATCATTCTCCCCACTTTGCAGACAAGGCAACTGAGGCTGAGAGGCCAAGTAACTAATGGAGACACAGAGGGGGGCTGTGAAATCAGGCCTCCTCCAGTCCCAACCTGGAGCTCCTACGCCCTCTCCTCCCCCAGCTTGGGACTTGTGGACCCTGACTCCTCGGGGCATCTGAAGAGGGCAGAGGCATCCGATAGGCATCTGTGTAAGGAGAGAGGCGTTAGTCCCAGGGCCAGAGCAGCACCAGGAGATGGGGTGCCTCCCGCCACTCCCTACACCTTCTCAGAAGAGCGGGGCACGGGACTATTGACCTGGGATCCCCTAAATAGTGGTTCTTTAAGCTCTCGTCTGAATCCCCTGGGTCAGGATCTCCCAGAGAACTTGCCAAAATGAATATTCCTAGACCGCTGGAATGGATAGCCACCGGGAGGCAGGGCCCAGAACGTTCCTTTTAGCCCACACCCGCTGATGCCCTCTGAAGTGTGAGAGCCACTGCCAGAGAGGAAGTCATGACCTGAACCTGAACCCCTCTCTAAACCTGTCCGTCCTCTTACCCTTGAAAGGGGCCTCTGTAATTTGCCAATGGATCGGGTCAGAGAAATGAGGTGAGGGGGTGTGAAGTGCCCCACGGAGCTGGGCCAGCAACAGGAGGTTACCCGTGGGACCAGTGATCCCTCTATTCAACGCCTCCCATGCACCAGGACGGGCCCTCTCCCCTCTCCCCCCACCAAGGCCAGCAAGTGGGGCAGGGCCTCTGCCTGGTCCCCAAGGGGACGCTGCCCCCCACCCCGGGCTCTGGGGTGCTAGGCCAGCTGGTGACACTCTTCCTGCTCTGTGTGGAGCCCAGCATCTTCACCCCCCCGGGAGGTCCCCCACAGCCACCCCCGCCGCCCCCCCAGCAGCTGTCACACAATTTAGAGCCAGGGAGATGCAGGAATCCATATATAGATTCAGGCGCGTCTTTTCCTGCTGCTCCTGAGGCGTTGCTGTTCATTAAGCACGGTCATTAGTGAGAATTTAGGGGAACACGAGTGGGGCCCGGGGGACAGAGGGCCCTGCGGACCAGGCACGGGTCATCAGTTCCACAGGAGAAGAGGTCATCTCGGCCATCCCCCTGCCTCCAAACCAGGTGGCTGAACACTCAGAAAGTCACACGGGAAGGCCTTTCTTCTCTAATCACAAGCATAACAACCGCAGCTACTGTTTACAAGCAACCGGGACTTGAAGCTAGGGAAGGGCCTGCTCTCTCCCATCCTCACAAGGAGGCAGGCACAGAGAGGGTCAGAGATGTTGGAAGGTCACACAGCCCGAGCGCATGGACTTTAGTCCGGTCTGACTCCAGGGGCCTGCTTCTAAGCGCCCCCTTCACGTCTCCCACACCCCGGCTGGAAAGGAGCTCAGCCTGCAGTGGCCAACTCAGTCCGACGTGGCCAAAGCCAGCACCCAGGGTAGAGGAGGCTCGGCCCCGGCCAAATCCAGGAAGATTGCAATTGCCATTCCTCCAGCACCGCGACCCCTTCGTGTAGCTACTTCACAGCCCAAGAAATTCCCCAGTCCCCTGGGTAATATTTTTTTATGGCCATTGCCGGGTGCTATTCATTTTATTACACTTTTGCCTGTTATTTTTGTTGTTGGCGCATAAGCAATGTGGTCAATTCCATTTTACGTGCCCCGGCGTTCTCAGATTCATCGCCAGCCAGCGTGGCGCTGAGTGGTTACACGGTAAAGTGTTTGGCTAATAAAGTGCATAAAGCAGAGATAGGAAAATCAATGCCTTTGTTAATAACTCTGCACCATCTTTCACGCGGTCTGTCAGGCGAGGCTGCCCACTGGAGCTGGTGCCGGGGGCACCTCGCAGAGCGTCGCTGCCAGGGCAGGCGCCAGATGGCCCTGGGAAGCTGTGCCCTCTGCCCCCTGCCCTCCTGCTGCAGGAGCCAGTTCGAAAACCCTGGCAGATGCCCTCCCCGAGCCTGAGCTGGAGGCAGAGGGTGGGAAAGGAAGGGTCATTCTGGGTTCTTGGGCAAGGTGTCTGCACCTCACTGACCCTCAGCTTTCTCATCTACAGAATGGGGACAACAGTCCCTCCCTCCGAGGGCTTCTGTGAGGATGCAGGGAGAGAGCCCGTGTGACCCGCTGGGCACAGCACATGGCTTGTCGGGGCAGGGTACAAGGACACTGCTGTCCCCTGCCCCAGGCTACAGCCACCTTGGCCCTCAGGGGTGCCCCTCCATCCCCAGCCCCCAGGATGAGAAAGGTCTCTCCCGGGACGGGGCCATTAAATGAGACACGTTCTAAGATGCTGACACCACCCCTACTCAGACCCAAGAATGCAGCTGCCCTCCTGGTCCCTTATTCTCCACCAAATATTTACCTTGATTCTCACCATCACTCAGCTTCCTGCCTGGGCACCCCCAGGGTCCACCCTAAGCCCCGGCTCAAAGGCAAGACTGGCCGAAGTGAGGGGCAGAGCCCAGTCCTATTGCGGGGCAAAGCCCCCACCCCCGGGCACTGAGCCACAGTGGCTGGAGAATTTCAAGTCCTTCTCAGCCCGCCCCCACCCCCGAGGCTCTGGGCCCCTGGGCCCCAGGTTCCACAACTCCAAAATGCCAAAATGCTAAACTTTCTCCTGGGGGGTTGAGGACTGAATGAGATAAAGTTGGGTGGCCAACTCAGTCCGACGTGGCCAGAGCCTCCCCTGTGGCTCCTGGGGGCCCTGGGAGACCCTGAGGTATGTGCACAGCCCCGGGAAGAGGGAGTGTCCAGAGGGCAGGAAAGGACAGTCCAGGCTGAGGGCTTGGCTCGGGTAACCATGGCACAGAGAAGAAGAACCAGCCCATTTCTGCTCAATCACTGGGTACTTGTTGGAGGTAATAGGAGGCCCTTCCCCTCCCAAGCCTGTTTCCCTCTCTCTAAAATGGGCACTGCATCCCTCAATCCCCCTAGGTGGCTACTGGAGTGGGTTAAATAAAACACTTTATGAATATCTCAGCAGGGCCCCTCACACAGAAGACTTTGAAGGCCTTGAGTGCTGGACTAAGGAGCTGAGCCACCATCTGGGAGGTGAAGGGGGCTGTGGAAGGAGCCCGGATTCTGTGGGGGGCAGCTTCCTCAGGCCTGAGCCATCCCTCTCTCCCCAGCAACCCCCAAGGCAGTGGGAGAGGCAGAGATCCCACCATGGGGATAGACGGGGTGCTCCCCGTCAGGAGGTCCCCACAGCCAGCCTATCCCTCTAGCTGGCTCCAGCGCCCCTCCTCCCTCACCTTCTTCCCCCACCCCCGGGGAGGGAGCACAGACACAAAGCTTAATCGCAGGGCCTCCCAGCACACCAGGCCTGACACGAGGCTCGGCAAATATTGGGCTTTATTAATTTAATTTAATTAAACTTTATTAACCTTTATTAAAAATAAACCCTCATTAAAATTCTCATTCCCATATCTGGCAAAGGCAGGGGCCGGGCACTGCCTAATCTCCAGGCTCGTTAAATGTCACCTGAGGAGAGGCAAGGGCCTCCGGGGCCAGAGTCTGGGGCATGGAGCAGAGTCTGGGGAGGGAGAGGTCTGGGGAGGGGCGTGTGTGCGCGCACATGCATTCACACGCACAAGGGGGTGTTGGCAGCTAAAAGTCCAAGGTGGCTCTGGGGGGTCAATGTGGGAGGTCAGCCCCGACCTGGGAGGTCCTAAGAAGAACCTGAGAGCCTGGTGGCGGCGGGGGGGGCGGGGGGGCGAACCTCGGGATCAGCCTCCCCAATGGGGGCAGATTTGGGAAGACTTGGGGTGCTGGGCTTCACACTACACAGTAGCTGGGTCCCTAAGCAGATCTGGGAGGAAGGAGATGTTTGTTTCTATCACACTGTTATTTTTCTTAATAGCCGCGCTTGCTACTTTTAGAAAATTTGGAAAACCCAGAAAAGCACCAGAGAACATAAAATTCTCTATGAAGCCTGATGGACGCTTGTCCTCAGAGCTGGGGTGGCCATATTTATCACCCAGGCCGGGACGTTTTAAACAGTGAGAGCACGCCGCCCCCCCCCCCCCCAGCTCCGCCCATAGTACGTTCACAAACAGGCCCCATCCCTCCCCAGTGAGCGGGGAAGCTGAAACCCATTTCAACACACAAGGAAGCTAGTCCCCTATTAGGGACCTGCTGGGGCTCCCACTCCCCGACACCCAGCCAGAGCCTGGCGCCTGGGCTCATGGAGAGCTGGGAACCCGTGGAGACCCACAATGTGCTGGGCCCTGTCCTGAGCTGCACGTAGACTGTTTCCCCTACTCCCCCGCAGCCTGGGGGAGGTGAGTATACCCATTGTACGGAGGAGAAAACTGAGGCTTGGGAGGAGACTAGGCCTTCACAGTCTGGGGCAGGGCAGATTCTGGTCCGTCAGCACCTCCCTGGTAAGGGTCTGGTTCAGACCCTGGCACTCCACTCATGGTTTGGTGACTTTGGACAAATTCATTCACTCATCGGGGCGGCACACCTTGCAGGTGTGGCATCGTGATAGGAGGGCAACCCTCACAGCCGGGCCCTCGAGGGCTCACAGACTAGTGAGGGGGACAAAAACACTACTAATAAGTAATAGACACGATACTGCAAATCATGCTCAGTGCCATGAGGGGAAAGAAGGGACAGGTACAGGAGACCTCATTAGGAGTCAGGAGGTGACACTGGCGGGGAGACCTGAGCCTGTGCAAGGGTGAAGAAGGGACACAGGGGCACGGGGGACAAGTCGCCTGTGGGAGTTGCCGAGGGCAGGCTGCAGGGAGAGCTCAGGGAGACGCTGGGGAGGCCACTGCGGTGAAGGGTTCGGGTTTGACCTTGTGCATCGTGCAAATCCAGGGGTCCTGGGAGGAGGGCCAGGAAGGAGGGAGACAAAGCCCTTGGGGTGGGGGGGGGTGGCGAATGCCAGGGCTTTTGCCAGGGATGGGGGGGCAGAAGGGATCACAGTCAACAACCTTGGAGATGCTTTAGAGGCCTGATCAGATGACCTGTTCATCATTCGTTCCTCCATTCATCCCTTCACTCGTTCACCCAGCAAGTTCACCACCAGGCATGCACCAGGATAGAGTGCCACACAGGACCACCATGGTCTCAGAGAATAGTGAAGGGAGATGGGGCCTCCCACAAGCAGAGGGGAGGTCATGGCTTCTCTGAGGGAGAGACAGAAGCTCTAGAAAAATCCTGCTGGTACAAGGGCCCAAGGTGGGTACTGTGGGGGCACCACCCAGATCCCCTCAGGACCCCAGCACCCCCAGACCACAGCCGTGCCCCGTTAACGACCAGCTGACGCCCCTGTCCTCCCTGCTACCCTGCTATGGAAGCCAGGCCCCCAACCCTCAGCTAGGGACTCATAGTTAAAAACAAAAATGTTTAGGGGCGCCTGGGTGGCTCAGTTGGTTAAGCGACTGCCTTCGGCTCAGGTCATGATCCTGGAGTCCCGGGATCGAGTCCCACATCGGGCTCCCTGCTCTGCGGGGAGTCTGCTTCTCCCTCTGACCCTCTTCCCTCTCGTGCTCTCTATCTCTCATTCTCTCTCTCAAATAAATAAATAAAAATCTTTAAAAAAATATTAAAAAAACAAAACAAAACAAAAATGTTTAAAGATTTTGTCAACAGAGAGAAAACGTAGGCCTGCGCGGCCGACAGCACTCTGTAGAGCCCAGCATGATGGACATCCCACACGGGCTGCGTGTGGGGTCGGGGTCAGATCCCACAAGGCCCTGACAGAGAGGAGAGAGCCCAGGGGTGGAGGAGGCTGCCCTCCAGGCTCCCCGACACACACCCGTTCGAGGCGGGGCGCTTCGCCTGCCCTCCCCTGACAGCCTTAGATTGGCCCTCAGCACGGCGCACCTCATGGCGTCTCCAGCCCTGGGAGCCTCCATCTTCCAGACAAGAGACCCCAAGGGCACCCCCAGAACCATCTGCAGGGCTCCAGGCAGGGCAGGGGCAGGCTCCTCTTCACCATCTCAGACAGGCCGCTCGGGGACACATACCCAAGCCCCTGACACCGGTTCCCCGAGAAGGCAGGACGCCCTGGCGGTGCCCAGCAAGGCCAGGATGGCGGCAGCAGCCCCCCTCCCCGTCTTTCTGACTCCGGGCCTCGAGGGCTCTCCCTCTGCTGCTCTCTCCCCAGGTCCAAGCTTCTCTCTGCTTCTCCAAGCTCGCCCGCTGGACGTGGCTCCTCACCCTTGCAAAACGTTCACATCCTCAGCGCACCAACCAGCAGAGACAGCCGGGCAGCAGGCCCCGGGCCCAAGCTCCCAGGAGAGAACCGGATTGGCCCAGGCGGGATTAGCGGCCCAGCCGTGGTCCAATCCGCTAAGGCAAGGGGTGGGGTCAAGAGGACAAAGCTGGTGGGCAGGGTCCCCTCTGAGGGAGACCAGGGTGGTTTTCTGAGGGGCTCGTAGAAGCTCATGAGCCATGATCCCCTATTTCCACAATTCCCTGTGTTCCTCAGGTTTAACGAGGAATGAGCTCCCTGTCCCTGAAGGGGTGAGAGCCAGGCGGAGTGACCCTCTGAATGGAATTTTATTAGAATGTCTCTGGTTCTGAGACACCTTCCCCCTTCTTCTCATTGGATCCCCTCCTGGGAGGGGGAGGGGGGCACAGGAAGGAGGGCAGTGGCAGGTGGGGGAGCAGTTTTCACTGTTGACCGGAAGGCCTGGTAAGCGCCTGGGCCAGAAGGCGAGATCCCTTAGGGGCAGAGCTCAGAGGCCCGGCCAGGCACGTGCGTGTGGACAGATGCAGACATCCGGGCCACACGTGTGGACCTGAGCATCCCTGCACGGGCCAGCCCAGGAGAACAGCCACGCACGCAAGTGCACAGCGCCCCGGGGAGAGCTCTAGCTCCCCGCCGCCTTTCGCTCCGGAAGGACTTGTCCTGCTCTCAAGGCTCCGGCTCCTGCAGGAGCAGATGGGGGGTATGGGCTGTGCCATCCAGCCCTCTCAGGCCCGTTTCCTCATTTGCCCCTGGCAACACCGGCTCTCAGAGCTGGGGTCAGGATGGGGGCCATGAGGCAGCACCCTCACTGTGTGCCCCTTTCCTTGCGGAGAAGCAGACCTGGGCACGTTTGCGGAGGCCTCTGGGCCAGGAGGAGAGCGGGAGGTCAGAGTGGCTTTCTGCCAGGAGCCCCCTTAAGGACACGGCTCTCAGAGGGCCGGGCTCCACTATCTCCCCACAACCCTGGCTGCGATATAAAATAGGTCATTGGCGTAATCCTGGCCAAATTGGCCTCTGGAAGATCAGCTAGGCCGAGCTCCCCAGGCCTAATTATCCCATATTTGGTCAATAAGCCATTAACACAGCGCCTCGGATGTTAATAACCATTTCATGAAAAAGTCGGCGTAATTTATGAGATCAACACTGGTTAGCAAAATTAATAAATATTTCATTCGGTGAGATTTATCCCGGCAAGCTCCCGACAGGTGGACCGAGGGCCCTCAGGCAGCCCCGGGGAGCAGGCAGTCCAGGGAGAGGAATGCCCGGCTCTCACTTGGGCCAATAAACATTTACCTCAAATCCTATCGCCATAAATCCGAAGGCTGGATGAGGGAGTCCAGTAAAACCTGACTTAACATTATGTTCCAGCCATTAACAATATTTATATAGATGTCACTTCAGGGAGGGTTAGAGACACCAGGCAGGACCCAGCGGCCGTGACAGGAGCCAGCTCGGGATCCTCTGGGAAGGTTTGTGCCCAGGGAGGCCTAAGGCAGTGGGGAGAGCCCCACGTTGGCCCTCAGACCCCTCTGGGGTTGGCAACTGCCTTCTGGTGACTGAGGGTAGGGCAGGTTTCCCTACCTTTCAAAGCCTCGGTTTCCTTATCTGTAAAATGGGGGAGTGTTAACAATCGGCATGTTTAGGCTGCTGGGAGAATTAAGTCACAGAGCAGAAAGTAAGCCCCAGGCACAGAGTAAACACTCACTAATAATAGCACTGCTCGAATGATCATTAGAAGAGGCCGCCAGAGGACTCCGCCCTCTGCTCTGATACAGTGAAACTCTGTTGGGTGCACTCAGCCTTGTTAATCGAGGATCAAACCCCTACCAGATGCTGCGCACACATTATCTCTAATCCCACAATGATCCTGCAGGGTGAGCACTGTTGATAGCCCTATCTTCCAGAAGGGGAAACTGAGGCTCCGGAGAGCAAAGTGACTTACCCAGGGGCAGCCAGCAGGAAGCGTTGGAGAAGGTCTCGGACCAGGTCTGTGGCTCCAAGCCTTCCTCTCGCACCACTCTGTCCGCCAGCCTGGCAGGGCCCCCGGCAGGCATGGGTCCCCCACTGGGCCCTGTGTGAGCCGCCTGGGAGATGCACCCCCACCCCCAGCCCGTGCTCGTCTCTACCCTCCGTCCGCCAGCCTGAATGAAGCCCCGGACAAACACACCGAGCCCCGGGCGGACGCCAGAGCCTGTTGTGGTTAAAGAACCTTCCAGGAGAACCAATTAGTTTTCCATGGGGAACTTTCCACCAGGCATTGATTTTTCACTCTCCCCACCTGGGGTGAATTTGATTTGCGAGGAGAAGCTCTTCCAGGAGGCAGGAGCAATTGTGTGAAATAAAAGCGCTGAATGTGACAGGCTCATCTGCTGCTGAGGCCAGGGCTGGGACTGAGGGGGGGGGGGCGGAGGGGCTAGGCGGGGGGATGGGAGCATGCAGGGGGAGGCCCCTCTGCCTCCTGGCACAGAACGGCCCTTCCACACGCTTGGCCTGGACGCAGCGGCACTAAGATAAAGCCTGAACTTCTCAGGCTTCCCCAGAGGCGGGTGGCAGGTGGATTCCCCCCCCCCCACCGCCCCCACCTACCTGCGGGGCTGAGACGCCCAGGGCAGGGCTGGACCCTCCAGCCGGTCTTTCAGCATCCTCGTTCCCGTTCAGTTGTCTTCACAAGCTCTGCCCTGGCTTCACATTATTCTTTTAGCAAACCTGGGAAGCTAGGGGCACAGAGCTGGGCTGATAGAGAATGTTCGACAAACATTGGTGAAGGTCTCATTGCCCCCATTTTGCAGAAAAAGAAACAGGCTCACAAGGGTCAGGCAGCCGTGGTAAATAGAGGCAGAGCCAGAACTCAACCCCAGAACTGTCTGACTCCAAGTGCCCCTGCTCTTTGCTCACCTGTCGAGAACGTGAATGGGAGCCAGGACAGGTGAGGGGCTCGAAGGGGGAACGGCAGCTAACAAGGGCTCCGTACTCACCTGCCCCGAACTCAGAAGACCCTGCCTCCCTGCTTTTTCAGAATTGTTCACTCATTCATTTATTCACCCTATAATTTCATTCATTAAACAAATATTTATTGAGCTCCTGCTACGTACCAGGCACTCTTCCAGGCACGGAGGGTACGGCAGTGAGCCAAGCCAAGACTCTAGTCGGGGAGACAGACAGTCAGCAGAACAAATAAAAGATGCATAATATCCCAGATGGTGACAGGGTGGAAAGTAGGGGAGGGAGCCGTGGGCTTGGGGGATGCAGGTTTCCCTGGGGAGTCCGAGGGGGCCTCCTGGGGAGAGGGAGAGAGACCTCAAGGAGGGAAGGAAGGAATTCTGGGCAGAGGGAATAGCAAGTTCAAAGGCAAGGAGGCTAATGTGGCTGGAGGGGTGGAAAGTAGCAGAGAGGGATGGCCCTGAGGGCTGTGGCTTTGACCCCCAGTGACAGGGAGGCCGTTGGAGGGTGTGAGCAGAGGGGGCCGGAGTTGGCTCAGTTGGCTCTTTAAAGGGAACGCTCCGGCCACTGAGTAGAGGAGCGCGGCCAGGTATGCAGGGAGATGCTTTTCGGGGGCTTTGGCACTAATCCAGGTGAGAGACCAGGGGGCTCAGTCCGGGTAGAAGAGGACAGATGATGAGAAGCGCTTTATGGTGACATATTTCCATCTCCTGGTGGCTTAGGCGGGGGGTGCAAGAGAAGGCAAAGTTGAGAATGAAGATCCAGGGCCTGACCAACTGCGGGCTGAACACCTACTGTGTGCCGAGCCCTGGGTGGCACTGAGAAGACCCCAGGGCTACCCCCCAGGGCTGCTGCCCTCATGGCCCCTACCAGCTAGCAGGGGCCAAACTGGAAGCAAATAAACATCAGTAAAGCTAAGGGACTGAGAAGCTCGAGAAGGAGGACAGAGGGTCAGGGTGGCTCCGTGGGGCAGGCAGGGAAGGCATCTTGAGGAGGTGATGTTGCCGCAGAAGGAAGTGTGGAGCCGACGTTCAAGGAAGAGGCTTGGAGAGGGACCCGAGGCTGCCTCCTGGGCAGTAGGGAGGTCCGCATGGCTACGGGGAGCGGTCATAGGCCGGAGAAGGGGCAGACTGGACAGGGCCTCAGAGGAGGCCCACTAACCCCATTTCACGGAAGGGGAGACCGAGGCCCAGAGAGGCAAAGTGGCCTGCCCAAGATCACACCACAGGGACATAGTGGCACAGATTTGTTTCAAGGCCAAGCATCTTTCTCCCGCCGCGCCCCCCCCCCCCACTCCTAGAAGTTGGGCAGGTGAGGCAATGCCCCTCCCATGAAGAGATGGCAGGCTGGCTAGTGCCATCACAAGGCACAAGAGGGACACGACACAGGCAGGTGAGTCAGTGTCTGGGGGGCGGGGCTGGGCCTGATTCAAGCTGGGGATGGCTGTGTGGACATGGGGATCCTCAGCCCAGGCAGGACCTCCAAGGGCATCCAGAAATACTGAGATGCACCTAGTGGGGGGCAGAGGCAAAGGGTGGAGTGGGGAGCAAGACCGAGGAATGGGGTGGCGGGGAGCCTGTGGCTCTGGGAGCAGGGCAGCCCACAGAGTAGTCCCCACACGTGGGTGAGGGAGTGGATGAGGGACTGGGTCCGGGGGTCAGACAAACCCAGGACCTCACCCTCACTTCCTCCGAGGCTCCTCCCCAGCTTACTATCCATGGGGTGCTCTCCCTGCATCACCTCGTTGCCTTGAACCCCTAATCCTGAGAGGTAGAGAGGAACCTCAGGTGAATTGAGGAAATGGAGGGGAAAGGTAGACTCCCCACCTGAGGTCACACAGCCAGATGGCGGCAGAGCCTGGGTAAAAGCTGGGTTTGGGGGCTCATAGGGCCACCACGTACCCCACACGTGACCACCCCAGGAGGGGCAGGCAGGTGGGCACTGCTTTGCACCGGGGATGGCACAGGGTGGAGCTGTCCTGGAATCACAGCCCCAGTGGGGGAGGCCACCTCTCTGCTCCCAGGGCTGATGGAGCAGGATCAGCACAGAAGGGCCTAGCCCATGCCTCCATCACCAGTGCTCCCTGAGCAGGAGCCCTCCAGGTCGGATGTCCCATGGTGTGGTGACCATATGGGGCTGCCTTTCAGGAAAACAAACCTCCAGGGGCGCCTTGCTCCACTTCTCACGGGCTGTGTGGCCTCAGGCTGGTGACTGTCCCTCTCTGAGCCTTGATTTTTCTCTCTGTGAAATGGGATTTCAACTGTTCATTTACTAAGTGCCTGCCATTGGCCATTTTGGGGGCTTTCAACACATCAGTGAACAGAACAGACAAAGGTTCCGGCCTTCCGTGAGCTAATATTCCAGCAAGGAAGATGGGACATAAACAAACATAAGAGACGAGTGAACGGCAGACAGTGTTAGATGGTACTGTGGGAACAAAAGGGAAAGGAAGACAGGGAGACAAGTCACAGGATTAAATAAACTATCGGACGGGGCCTCAGTAAAGAGGTCAGATTCCAGCAAAGACGTGAAGGAGAAGGAGAGAGCCGTGCAGACACCGGAGAAAGACTGTTGTAGTGCAAAGGCCCTGGGGCAAGAACGTGCCCTGCAGGTATTCAAGGGGCAGAAGGAAGGTCCATGTGGCTGGAAGAGCTAGCTGAGGGGTGGGGGGACTGAGATAGAGAGGGGGGAGATGGAGTGAAACATGTCAGACTTTGGGCCTATAGAGAAAGGTGGTGAAATGAGGGGGGGACGTTGGGGAGCAGAGAGGAATCTGTGAATTAATGCATGTCAGGCATTCAGTGTGAGTCAGTGTGTAAGTGGTCAATTAATAGGAGTTATGGTTATTGCTGCTTACAATTAGGTGATTCCTAACCCTTTTGGAGTGGCAGGAGTGCCTTAGGGTGGTCCCCCCTCGGTGGGCAGGAGCTGGATTTGAGTGACCCAAACTGTCCCCCATGGGCTGGGGGCTGCCCCCCCCTCAGCCCCTCGAACATTTTCCAGGGCCTCACCGGGCCTTGGGAAGTTGGGGAGCAAGAAGGCGTGGCCACAGTCACAACGGCATTAAATCAGACCCCCGCTCTGGACCAAATCACACCGAGAAGTTGTTAATACCTTTATTATGGGCCAAAATGTATTCACGATATTAAAAGACATCCCATTTCTGCCCCCTGTGTCACATCTGAGATGTAGCGTAGATAAATGATATATCACCACATGAGATCTACCGAAACCATTAGTAACCATGACATTTTGACGTCAGATTTTAAAAAATTCCTAAGTAATCTTTTTGATTTATGAAATGCTGTCTGGGTTCATCGAGAGAGATCTCAGATTTATCACCGCCTGGTTAGAATTATTAATGATTTTCAATTTGTAAATCTGAAGTCGAGAAAGTCTGTGGGCTCTGGATGAAAACTCCCGCCAACCAAGGCCCAGCCTCTCCTCCAGCCAGAGATCAGCCCAGGGAAAATGGTCCTTCTCGCCGACATTCTGAACCCTTGACATTGTGTCCCAGCAAACCCTGTCTGCAGCATGCGAGACTGAGGGCGGATCAGCTGCAGGACCTGTTCTGGGCAGAAGTATCGGTCCCACTTCACAGGACAGATGCCCACCGCCCTCCCCCAACCACACACATAGGCCTGGAAAGCTGTTCTGGCCGACTCAGGCAGGGCTGGTCAGCAGGAACGTAGCAGGGGGCAGCCAACACCCCCCATCCCCCTTGGGTCTGGTTCGGGCCTCAGCTCAGCTGCAGGCCCTTTACACCACTGGGAAACCTGGACCAGGCCCTCCTTGTCCAAGGCAGTGGCCACATAGGCCATACCTGGGCCACCTCCGTGTCCCATCCGGGGACTTTCCTGGACGGAGAGGTCACCCCGCCTGTCTGATTCACCTTCTCCCTCACCAAAGCCTCCAACTGCCCCCCAGTCCCAGAAACTACCCCAACCTGGGCAGGAGGCAGACAGCAGTGCTGCTGGACCCCCAGACCCGGGGTCCTATCTCCCTGGGTTCCCACCCAGACCCGAGTCACGCTGTCACCCCAGCTCATGCCCCAGGCCCTCCGGACACAAGGCCTATGCCCATGGCTCTCGCCTGCCCTGACAGTGGGACTCGCCAGGGAAGTTTGATATGTGCCTAGGGCCCAGGCTTCCCTCCAGGCCAAGGGAGTCAGAAATGCCAGGGCATTCCAACGTGCAGCCAAGGCTGAGAGCCGTGCCCCTGTGTCACCATCCCCTAGCTCCTGTCCTCCCCACTGGCCACCGTCACCTACTTCCACCCTTCCAGTTCTTTCTGGGACCAGGAGGTTCCCGGCCGCCAGCCTTCCCTGCCCGGGGCCATCCTCCCCACCACTGTCCAGGCTGTGCCACTCCCCTGGCTTGCACCCTCGGTGCCTGCCGCCCAAACCCCGGGAGGCAAGCGATCTTCCAGCTCAGCCCCCACTGAGGCCCGGGGAAGGCCGGGGACTGCACAAGGCCAGGCAGGGAGCCAACTGCGGTGCGGAGTCAAACCCAGACTCCCCTTCCCAGGCTGGATCCCAGGGAGCCTCCATCTCCAGCTTCCCCCACCAGACTCATAGCCCAGCCCGGAATCCTCCTATGTGGGCGAGGAGGAAGGTCCCATGCGGTGGGGGTCACTGGGGAGCGAGCAAGGTTCACCCACCACTCGATGTGGCTCCGGGGCTCTGCTCTCTCACCCGCACAACCCTGGCAATGGGCAGGGTGGATAATCCTCAGAGCTGGCTCTGAGCCTCAGTGTCCTGATCCGAAAAATGACAAGAGTGGGGTTCCCAGTCCCTGGGGTTCTAGAGAATTTAAGCCACTCTCCTGTGGGATGAGCTCAGGGCCAGCACACGGGGAGCCCCCGGGAGCCCCCGGGAGCCTGTAACAGCTGTCAGCACCATGCTGATTGCCTTGTCCCGGGCTAGGGTATGTGGTATGACCTTGTCTAACAGTTTTGCCCTGCACTGGGTTCAAGTCCTTGCCACACTGTTTACCAGCCCATGACGTTGGCCTCTCTGAGCCTCAGTTTCTCCAATCCTAGGGCCCATTTCTCCCACAGTCCCTTCATTTCTGGCCACCCCACTCCTTCCCCCTTCTGTTAGGACATGAGTTCGATTTGAAAGTGACCTGGCAGCAAATGCCCCTCCTGATACCCTGCCCTGGCCACAGACTCCAGGGCAAAGGATGCCCTGCCAGAGAAAAATATGCATCAAACACACTGGTTTTTTCTTGATCCACAATTCAAAGGGAAAATTGAAACCATATTTCTGTAAGTTTCAGAGACTGGAAAGTGAGTTATTGATAAATGCAGGGAGACAGGTCACACAGCACCCCGCTTTTTTCCTCTGGGGTGGGTGAGGGCGTGCGGCCAGCAGTGAGACAGGAAGTCCAAGCAGAGAAAGGAAAAGACAGAGGGACGCTAAATGGCAGGCTTTCTCCGTTCAGTCTCATGTCAGCCTTCTGGAACACCTGTGAGGGTGACATCATTACTCCCATTTCACAGATGAGGAAAGTGAGGTGCAGAGGGGCCCATGCAGCCTGAGGTCATACAGCTGAGAAGCAAAGGAGCCGGGTGAGATCTCTCTTGCGGCCGTTGTGCTTGAGGTCCAGACCTCTGGCCTCACACCGGTCAAGTGCAGCCTCCTGAGGTTTCCCAGGGACCACCCCCCCCAGCACAATGAGGTGGGGGGTACATGGTTTAACCACCATCACACCTGCTTGCTCACAAAGCTCACTGCATCCACACACTCCTGCCCACAACCTCCCACATCCACGGACACGGACGCTGGCACACGCGTGTCCCTCATGCACAAGGACCCTGACCGCCCTGCCCTCCGGCTCCTTCAGTCCTCCCGCATCCCACCATGGCCTGAGGCCTGGGACCCATCTTGCAACTCACTGGCACAACCCGCTTCCCTGGGCCAGAGTTCCCTGGGCCCTCAGCACTGCAGGCCCACCCCCTGCCTGTTCTGCAGGATCCCCTGCCCTGCTCTCTCCGGTGTCCTGGGGGGAAAGGACTGACATCTCAGACACCCCCACTCCAGGCCCACCAGCCGCTGTCCCCTGCAAGGGTCTCAGGCCTGGTCCCACCCTGCTATGCCCAGCAGACTTCACTTCTGTCCTGGCTTTTTCCCTGCCTGGTGATATGATAACCTAACCTGGCAAGAAGTCTCTGGTCATGGCCGCCTGGCCTCAGTTTCCCCAGGAGACCTCAGGTCAGTTCTCTTCGGAGCAGGTTGGCTGGAAGGACCACAGGATCAGCCCGACCACACGAGGCTGGGGGTGGGAGGGCGTAGCTGCTCCAAGCCGTGCACCTGGGTGCCTCTCTCCAACGGCATCCGGTGGCAGGCGCAGTGAAGACCCACAGCCAGATGCGTCCAAGCTCAGGGGTCTGCCAGGCAGGCAGGAACGCGAGAGGGGATGGTGCCAACAGCAGTGGAAAACTAATATGGACTCTGGGGCCTGGAAGCGGGGTGCTGCTCTAACAAATACCTAGAAAATGGGGAAGTGTCTTTGGAAATGAGCAGAGGACAGAGGCTGGAAAATTTCTGAGAAGCATGATAGAAAAAGCCTAGATTGCCCCGAGCAGACTTTGAGTAGAAATACAGAGGATGAGTACACATATCCTGGGACATGAGGAGGCCGGGGGGTCAGGGGTCAGGGGTCAGGCAGAGGAGGGAAGTGTAAGGGTTTCAGTGGTGGAGAAGTTTTGGGGTGACCAGGCCACAGGTGGGGTGCAGTGGCTCAGAGACGGATGCTACCTGGAGTGGGGACAGTTGAGGACTGGGGATTGAATGCCAGCTCCCGTGGACACTGAGGCATTACACTGCCAGGGGGAACCCAGGTGTGGTGACGGTGGCGATGCTGGCAGTGGTCAGGCACCTGCTTGAAAATTTGCCCAAGTCAGTGACCCACAAAAGTGAATCGTACCCTCTTCACGGCAGAGTCTGAAGTTTAGGCTCTTCGCAGACGGGCCTGGACTCACCTCCTGGGGGACTGAACACTTTCTCGGCATTTCGGGAACTACCCTGAACCCCTGCCTCCTCCCCAGGTCTGCGCTGGGACATGAGGCCAAACAGGGAATGAAGAAGCTAGCACCCCCCCGCCCCGCCCCGCCGAGGTGGGGAAGAGTGTGGGGCTCAGCTAAAGCCTGAGTGGAGCCTAAGCGAGAGGAGAGTTCAGGCTGCCCGAGGATCCCTGTGATGATGGGACCCTGAGTCTGAGGCTTCAGAGCTGCAGAGAGGGCCCCTGCAGCGGGCGCCAGAGTCCGGGGCGAGGCTGCCCCCAGGGAGGTGTGCCCAGGAGCCCTGGTTCAACGGGATGATCCGATGAGGCAGGTGCAGGCCCGAGGACGCACCATGCCACACAGCCGCAGAGTCGTGGCAGCCCCTGGCCAGAAAACCAGGATGTCCTGTGTCCACAATATCACACCCACTTGGGACTCTTGGGAAGCAGGAGGGAGCCCCTGAATGAGGGGTCGAAGTCCAGGCACCACGCCCAGACTCCATTTAATTCAGAAGTCAAGAGAAGGGATGGAAAGGCGTTGGAAAGCACCCACATTTCCGAAGCACACGCTGAGTGTCAGCCTTGCACCATCTCTCTGGAGACCCGCGGCGCCCCTAGGAGGAAGGGGTGAGCCCATTTCACAGATGAGGAAACCAAGGCCAGGGGCTTACTGGGATTTCGCCCATGCCCATGCCCACACCCTGCCCATTTTGCCCAAGGGCTCTGAGTACACTGGCTTCATCACTCTGGGGTCCTTAGACCCTGCTGAGGGTCAGCTGTGGCCATGACCCTTCCTCACTAGGGGCCTTGGGTCATATTCGTTCCCTTGAGCTTCTAGGAAGCACCGCAATCTTGCAGATTTAAAACAACAGAAATGTGTTTTCACACAGCTCTGGAGGCTAGAAATTTAAAATCAAGGTGTTGGCGGCATTGGTTTCTCCTGGAGGCTCTGAGGGAGAATCTGTTCCATACCTTTTCCAGCTTCTGTTGGTTGCAAGAAATCCTTGGTGTCCCTTGCTTTGTAGAAACATCACTCCAGTCTCTGCCTCGGTCTTTATGTGGCGTTCTCCGTGTGTGTGTGTGTGTGTGTGTGTGTGTGTGTGTGTGTGTGTGTGTGTGTGTGTGTGTGTGTGTGTGTGTGTGTGTGTGTCTGCTTTCTTTTTAGAAAGGTAAGGACACAAGTCACATTGTATTAAGGACTCACCCTAATCCAGGATCACCAGTCAACTTGATTTTACTTGCAAAGACCCTATTTCCTAAAAAGGTCACATTGACAGTTTTTGGGGCTTAGGACTCCACCTTATCTTGGGATATCTGGATAATTCAACCCATGACACAGGCTTCAGGGTTTCCATCGGCCCCACTAGAATGTTAGCCACACCGGGGCAGGGGTTTGAGTTTTATTTTGGAGTCCACTGCCTCTGCAGTGCCTAGACTATATGCCTGGCACACAGTAGGTACTCCGCAAATATCTTTGAGGAAGAAAATAAATCTCAAAGGTCCTTCCTGATCCTAGGATAGGAACATACCCACAACCTCCCTTATACATGTCCTATAATAGACACGTGGGCCATGCAACACAGAGCCACACCCAGACACACACACCGTCAAACACGGGCCACCCCCTTGTCTTCACACCAGTGCAACGCAGCGCCCAAGTGATGCCCACCCAGAACCACTCACCAGTCATGGTGCAGCTCAAGAGGCTCACTCCTTACAGTGGTGAGACACCATGGAGTGTTAGAGCATCAGACATCTATTCTGCTTTTGTGACCCACCAAGGGCAGGGAGACACTCTTCTGGAAGTCCTTATTTTATCCTGTATTCATCGCTCAATGCTTCGAAACTCTAATTTTGTTATAATGTGCAAATTAAGCAACTGTTTCCAGCGAGCCGGTGCCAATAGGTCAGGCAGGCTGGACTGGGGTGAGGAGAAGCCTGCGAGAGTCCCAGGCATTCAGAGGGGGCATGGAGGGGGCAGCCCAAAGACTAAACAGCAGCTCATTTGGACAAGACACAGGAGCAAAACTGCTCCAATGGTTACAAATACCTCCCTGAAGGAGGTGGATCGGGTGCCCTGGCTACTCCAAATCAGGAGTGCTGATTAATGAACAGCTACTGTATGCAAGACCCTCGGCTCAGCCATGCGTAAGGAAGACCTCGTCGCATCCTCACCTGGTCCTGTGAGAGACCGCTTCCATTTTACACGTGCCCAGATTACTGTGTGGGTGCTGGACTCCAAAGGCCAAGCTCCTCCCATTCATCCCACTGCTGCCTGCCTGGCTGGGCACCCCATCTCCAAAATTGGAGAGGCAGACAGGCAAACACAGAGAATCACAACTTACCAGAGCAGAAACCTCCACAGTTTTTAGATACAACACCAAAGTATGATCCATGAAAGCAATAATTGATACGTTGGACCTCATTAAAATGAAATGTCTTTTGCTCTGCAAAAGACACTATCAAGAGAATAGAAAGACAAGCCACAGACTCGGAGAAAATATCTGCAAAAGACACATCTGATAAGACTATTATCCAAAATGTACAAAGAACTCTTGGGGCGCCTGGCTGGCTGAGTCAATGGAGCACGTGACTCTGGATCTCAGGGTTGTGAGTTTGAGCCCCATGTTGGGTGTAGAAATTACTTAAAAATAAAGTCTTTATATATGTAAAAAAAAAAACAAAAACCTCTTAAAACTCAACAATAAGAAAACTAACAACCTGATTTAAAACTGAGCAAAAGACCTGAACAGGCACCCTGCCAAAGAAGATATATGGATGGCAAATAAGCCAAGGAAAAGATATTTAACATCATACATCATTAGAGAATTGCAAATTCAAACAGTGAGACACCACCACACGCCTACTAGAATGGTCAAAATCCAGAACACTGACAACACCAAATGCTGATGAGGATGTGGAGCAGCCCTTTTGGAAGACAATCTGACAATTTCTTATGAAAATAAACACACTCTTACCATATGACCCAGCAATCACATTCCTTCGTATTTACCGAAAGGAGTTGAAAACTTGCATCCACACAAAAACCTGCACATAAATGTTTATAGTAGCTTTATTCATAATTGCCAAAACTTGGAAGCAACCAAGATGTCCCTCAGTAAGGAATGGATAGATAAATGGTGGTCCATCCAGACAATGGAATGTTATTCAGCACTAAAAAGAAATGTGCCATCAGGCCATGAAAACACATGAAGGAACCTTAATGCACATCATTGAGTGAAAGAAAGAAGCCAATCTGAAAAGGCTGCATACCGTATGATTCCAACTCTATGACATTCTGGAAAAGGCAAAACCATAGAGACAGTAAAGAATCTGTGGTTGCCAGGGATTATGGAACAGAAAGGGATAGAGCACAGAGGATTTTTTAGGGCAGTGAAACTATCCTGTACCACACTACAGTGGTGAATACATGTCATTACACACTTGTCCAAATCCATGGAAGGTACAAGCCTAAGAGTGGACCTTAATGTAAACTACAGACTCTGGGTGATAATGATGCATGAATGTAGTTCGATCCATTGCAATAAATGAACGATTATGGTACAAAATGTTGGTAGTGGGGGAGGTTGTGTATGTGTTGTGGAGAGGAGGGGTATATTATGGGAACTCTATGTAGTTGCCACTCAATTTTGCTATAAAAACTGCTCTAGAAATTAAATTCACTAATTAAAAATAAAGGCCAGGAGGAGGAAGAAGGAAAGAAGGAAAGCAGGCAGGCTGGAAGGAAGGAAGGAAGGAAGGAAGGAAGGAAGGAAGGAAGGAAGGAAGGAAAGAAGGAAGGAAGGGAGGGAGGGAGGGAGGGAGGGAGGGAGGGAGGGAGGGAGGGTGGGGAGGATGGATTTGGGGAGAAAGGAGGAGAGAGATGCCTGATTTCACAGAGTCCCCAAGAGAGGACCTTGCTTCTCAGAGGGTGGCACCTCACTTGGGTGGGACTCTGCTGGAAAAGTCCAGATGCCTGGACATGGTTCAGATGGAGAAAGTTTAGACAAAAAGAAATGTGGAGTTTTAATAAGGAAGACCCTGGCACAAGTGGGTGGGAGCCTGAGCATTGTGATGGAGAAAATTATAAAGATTATTGAAAGATACCATATGCTTTCACTTATATGGGAAATCTAAAAAATAAAACAAACAGAAACAGACTCATAAATACAAAGAACAAACTCTGGTGGTTGCCAGAGGGGAGGGGGATGGAGGATGGGCAAAAGAGGCGAAGGGGATTAAGAGGTACAAACTAGCAGTTATAAAATAAATAAGTCATGAGGATCAAAAATAAAACATAAGGAATATAGTCAATAATAGCATAATCACTTTGCATGGTGACAGATGGTAACTGCACTACACTTATAGTGAGCATTTTGGTATGTATATAAATGTTGAATTACTATGTTGTACACCTGAAACTAATATAATATTGTATGTCAACTATCCTTCAATTTTTAAAAATAAAAAAACTTTACTGAAAGGCATTAAAGAAAATCTAAATAAATGAAGCCAGACATCCTGTTCATGGATTAAGACTCAATATTTTAAATATATTAGTTCTTCTAATGTGATCCAAATCAAAATCTCAAAGAAATTTTTTATGACACTTGACAAGCTGATTCTAAAATTTATACAGAAATATAAAGGGCCATGAATTTCCAGAAGATTCCCAGAGAACAAGGCGAGAGAACTTGCCCTATTGGACAGCAAGACATGGTGGTACTGCACAGAGCATATAGGTCAGCAGCCACTCGAGCCCAGAAATAGAATTACACACACGTGGACAGTTGATGCATGAAGGAGATAGTACTGCAGATCACTGGCAAAAAGATGAACTTTCCAATAAATGGTATGGGACAATTAGACCCCTACCTCACACCATACACAAAAAGCAGCGACCAAAGAGGAAAACACTTTGTTTAAATACTAGTTAAAATTAAGTATTGTACTGCTGTTCATTAAAACACACTACAAATCAATAAGAAAAAGACAAACAGCACACTAATGGGTGAATGGCTTCAACAGGTGCTTCACAGAAGAGAACACTCAATCAACAAACACATGAAAAGATGCTCAATCTCATTGGTAATCATTCAAATGGAAATTCAAATTAAAATCACTTTGCTATATCATCATCTAACCACCAGGTTGGAAAAGAAAATGTAAATACTAAATGTTAACAAGTATGTGGAAGTATAAATCAGTACAACGGCTTTGGAAAACGACTTGGCCTTCCCTAGTAAAGTTTAAGAGGAGCATTTACTGAATGCCAAGGATTTCACTCTGGAGAAACTCTTGCACCAGGGTACTAAAATGAGCTGAGCAACACTATTCCCATTCCTGTGCCTCTACTTCCCCCAGACCAGGCTAGGTGAGTTTGTCTCCCAGGTCCCTCCTGAGCCAGTGCTCTAGGGGAGAGCTGATTCTCCACCACTAAGGGCTCTTCCCTCCATAAGAGGGCTTCCCCAAGACTCCCCCAAATCCCTGCCTCCCCATGTACCTTGGGGCATCACAACCCACTGGTCAATTTTGCAAACTTTACTTCTTTTTTATTTTTATTTTTTTTAAATGTTTTATTTATTTATTCATGAGAGTCAGAGAGCGAGAGAGAGAGAGAGAGAGAGAGAGGCAGAGGCAGAGGGAGAAGCAGGCTCCCCACCTAGCAGGGAGCCCGATGCGGGACTCAATCCCAGGACCCTGGGATCATGACCTGAGCCGAAGGCAGACGCTTAACCATCTGAGCCACCCAGGCGCTCCGCAAACTTTACTTCTTTCTAACCTCTTAAGGGAGGGTGTGACCCTCAGACCCAGACCCCAAGGCAAATCCTTTCCCTCTTAGACCTCTGCTTCCTCCTCTATAACATAGAGCAGCAAGAGCTCATGTTCCATAGGGTGTCTGGGAGGCTGCAGTGAGTTGGACTCAGCAGGGGCTGGGCAGGGAGTAAGCTGGGGGGGGCAGTTGGGAGCTCCGTGGGGGGAAGTCACCCCCTGTCCTCAGGATGCACCCCTCCCTTCTGTCTTACCTGGACCTCCATTTCCTCCATCCAGGCTGTGCCTTTCTCTGAGTCTAATTCAACTCATCTTTGCAGAAGCCCTCCTCCACCTCCAGCCCATGAAGATTTTTCTCTTCCCTAAGCTTCCCATCTATCAGCAAGTCAACAGATATTTCCCAAAAGCTCATCACAGAGAAGGCCACATTTCTGGTATTGGAGAAACCGTGGGGAACTTAACAGCCCCAGTTCCTGATGGGGAGGTTGCTCAGGCAGTCATGTAGAGGGAGGAGGGCAGGGAGACCACCCCGTAACCAGCTCACCCTCAGTAACCAGCACAGTGTCCGGCACATAGTAGGTGCTCAATAAATAATGGTTGACCATCAAACCAAACAATTGGGATACAGTCAGACTGCACGAACTCAAGCATCTAGGCTGATGCACATGGGTTTTGACAGACACACACAATCATACGTGTGCATGACCATGAACACTGATACGCTAAACATCCATCTGCACACACACACACTCATAGTCCCAATGCCTGGGCCCGCTCCAGCCAGCATCCTAACGCACATGAACACTGCCTCCCACACAAAGCTCATTTATTTTGATTTATGAATATTACAAAAATAAACCTGAGCATCTTCTTGGGATTCTCTGATCCTGACACAGGTCCCCACGATATTGCTTTTCTGCTCCTGGTTACCTGAAATTAGCAGAGTAATTCGGAATCTGCATCTTTATTTAAAAGAAAAAACTGTAGATGCAGAATTATAAAAATTTAATATGCTCCCAGGAAAATGAAAAATGAGAGGTTGTGATCTCGTCTAACACTTTCAAATGTGTTTATTAATTCATGTTTTAAATCATAAGTTTCATTCGGTGAGAGCCATGCACAGCAATAAGCCCGTTTTAAAATATTAATGAATAAACAATATTTCTCTATTGAAATATAACATGCTTCTTTGAACAATGGACCACCAGTAATAAATCAAAACCAGGAGAAAATTGCATTTCATATTTAATACAAGTTGAACTCTGCCTTTTTATAAATGATATCTTTTTTGTTTAATTGGCGTCAGTTCAGATCTAGCAGATTGCTAATAAAATTCTGGATTTCCATATTTAATGATGCGTATACTTTCTGCTGAAATTTTACCAGGAAAAAGGAATCAGCCTTTTATTATCTCCTGAGATGGTGGTGAGGGGTGAGGCCAAGGCCTCCGTCCAGCCTTGAGGGCCGAAGGGGGTGAGCCGGCCAGAGGGGGTGCGTTGAAGAGGCCGGGCCACTCCTAGGGACCCCACGTGGCAGCTGACACCCCCCCGATGACCCCTCTGCTGACCGGAAGTAATCATTCCAACTAGAAGGGCCAGAGACTGGTGTCCCCTTCTGATCTGGGGCACTGTCTAACAGTAACAATAAAAGGAAGAGAAGCCACTCCATCCCAAGGGCCATGCATGCATCAGCTCATTAATCTTTATGACGGCCCTAGGAGGAAGGTAGGAACAACATCTCCCCATTTTACAGGTGAGGAAACTGAGGCCACAGAGTAGAGTGAGGAGGTGACGTGTCCGCAGACACACAGCAGGTAAGTGGCAGGACTCAGCCTGACTCCGGGGCCCTAGCTCTTCATACTACAACATGCTGCCTTGAAGGAAATGAATGAAGCCGGGTCTCAGAAGACCTGGTTTTTATCAACAGTGAGTGAAGGCGGACACTGGCTGGAATGTGAGTGCAAATCACAGAACAGAATAAGGAAGAAGAGCTGGCCACGGTTCCAGCTACACGCAGGGCGCTTCGCTGCACCACCTTGCTCCATCCTCCCGACAATGCTGGGAGGCAGGTGCTTGACAGCTAAGGAAACTGAGGCGCAGGGAGGTTACACGACTTGCCCAAGGACACACAGCCGGTATGAGGCAGAGCTGGACTCTACCCCAGGCAGTTTGACTCAGAGCCCGCATGCATGGGTGCTAAGCCATGGTGCTTTCCTAGCCATGGGGCCACGCTGAAGCCCCGGGCACCCATTTCTGTCTCTGTGATGGGGCCAGTAGCCACTGCTGTGAGGTGTGGTTCCCAGTGTGCACTTGGTGGGGCGCAGCTGGAAGCAGGCTCCGTGCATATAGGCTGAGTCGGGAGACAGCTGACTTCTCGGAGCTGAGAGATGGTTGGTTGGGTTGGATTGTCCATGGGGCTGGGTCGCCAGGCCCAGCGGGGATGAAGTGCTGGCCATTTGTTGTCCTGAGGTGCTTGTGGACGCAGCAGTCTTCCTGAAGGTGTCCCTGGGACCCCAGGGGGACAGGAGCCCATGGCTCTGATGGGGGGTGGTGGTGGCACCTGTCTCCGTCTCTGCTCAGTTCCCAAGTCAGGCTCACCAACGGTGACCGTCCATTGCATCAGAAAGAGACACTTTGATAAGACAGCCAGGCACAAAGGGCTAAAAATGTGACTTTTGGTTTGAGGCACACCCAGACTGGTGTTCCAGCTGTGTGTGTCTTTGGCCGAGTGGCTTCAGATTCCTTTTCTACAAAGTGGAGGTGATAGCCGGGCTTGCTCACAAGGCTGCTGTGAGGGTTGGGAGAGCGAGCCTGGGGAGCAAGAGAGCAAGCCTTCTCGTCGCTTCTCTGACAGCTTTGCTCGCCGTGCCCCCTGGTCTCTGCACATGCTTGTCCCTTGCCTGGTCCACCCTTCCCTGAAGCTGCGCACCCCCACCCCCCGTCCTCCTAACCCTCTCTTCCTGAGGTCCCTGCCTGGACATCCAGTAGGGGATGCCGAGCCTGGAGCCTGGCTCTGTCAGAGGGCACAGTGGTCTGGGTTCAGCCTTAAAGGATGGGCCTCCATCAGGGAGACAGGGTACGGGAACAATGTTCCAAGAAGAGAGAACAAGGAAACTCGGACTCAAAAGGTGACGTCCCTCGTCCGAGGTCACACAGTTGGTGGGAGGCAGACCCAGAGTGGGGTTGGAGACCTGCTCACCCCGACTGGCTGTGTGGGCCGTGGGCTAAGCAGCCAGGGGCTGGAGCTAAGCTGGACAGTGCCTGGGACCTGCACGCACCCACGGGGCACAGGTGGGACTCTGCCGGTAACAGAAGAACGTGCGGGACACATGCCCCAGGCCCCGTGCTCAGCACTTCTCATTCATCATGACGGCTGCCCTCCCGGGTCTACTTGCCTCCATTAGTTATGGTGCCAGGCCCAGCTGAGCCCCAGTATGTGGCTCTTCCTGTCCCTCGTGCCCAACCCTGTGGTCCATAGATAGGACCACCTAGAGCCTGTGACACACATCTTGTACACACCGCAGGACACACATACTCAAGTGGCCTGGGCAATGGAGGCACAGGTGGGAGAGTTGCAAGCTCTGACGGGTGGAGGTAGATGACTCACCTTGTCCCCGAGAAGGGACCTCCCCCCAGAGGCTGGTGGCCCAGGTTCACAGGAGCCTCTCTCTGTCCCGCTGCAAGTGGCTGCTGGGAGGGGTCACGTGGGGCTCTCACAGGGCCACCTCCAGCTCTGTGGGAGATCGTGGACAGGTGGTGGTACCTCGTGGAGCCTCAGATTGCCTGGCACGTGGGGCTCTGTGGGCATTAAATGGGATACTATACAGAAAGCACCTGGCCAAGGGCCGGTCTGCAGGAGGTGCTAGATAAACTGCAGCTGTCAGCCCAGCGAGGGCCCCGGGCTCATGGCACCGACACATCTTTCACGCCTAAAACAGTCTCTACGTGGGAGACTCGTCCACACCAGAAGGGCCCTCCTCTAGAACACTGCTCTCCCGCCCCCACTTCTGGCCAGGGAATGGCACAGGCCGCTGCTCAGTCTGGGGTTACAGGGAAGCTCTAACTTTGTTTGCAAGGCCACACGGCTCATGCGCCGCTGTGCACAAGGCTGATCCCTGTCCAGCATTAGCTGCTCAGGCATTTAGGCTCCAGAAACTCTTGAACATACATGTATTCTCACCTGAGCACACCTGTGCTCGTGGGCACCTTACTGTATTATATGCATGGACAGGCCCCTTAGCCTGTGATTGGGTGTGATTTTCTTCAATTGACTGCTGTTATGTTCTTTGATCTTGTCAATAATCAGGTTGTGGGATCCTCATTTCTCCACTCTTGGGGTTCAGAAACCTACCAACCTTTCCAATACCCGCATGAGCGTTTGCTATCTGAACAAGGCCCAGGCCCAGGATCTTGGCTTCTCAAGGGCGAGTGCCTGATTTCATTCATCTCTGGGTCCAACCCCTAATCCATTGCTTGACCAAGAAAAGGTTACCTGATGAAAATCCATTAGATGAATATATTTCACCCAATTTGGAGTGAAACATAAGAAACCCAGGGCCCATGCCATGCCCATTTCCTTCCCTATGAAGATGTTTCTGCCCCCCTACGAAGGCATGAAGAGCAAAGAAGGGAAACATGTGAGTGCTCCTCACCCAGCACATAGGAAAGAGACTGGCATCTTAATTTAGGCCCCCCCCAGAATAAAGCCTCAGGCTCACCTATTTCCTTCAAGGGTTGCTCGTCTGCTCGAGAATCTCCAACAAGCACTGGTATGTACCTCTCAACCATACCAGACTGGCCTGACATAAAAGCTGAGATGCTTCTTAGGAAGTGTGTGTTTCTGGATATCAAAGAAGATGTATTTGTGTGCACACATGTCAGGTTTCCACAGGATATTTTTGCAAAACCACATAGCATAGAGATTGTTTTATGTACAAAGATAAGAAAGGCTGACCCATAAGCTAATTGAATCATGCAAATAACTACTTAGCCACGGGAGAGATTCCTACAGACAGGCTGAGAGCCCACATGAGGGAGGACAGCTTTGGAGGGCAATCTATTTTATAAAGTTTACTCTCACGGTATAACCACCTCAAGATTAATGGGAATGGTGGCCCTAGACCTTGTTTTGCCTGGCTCTACCAACCAAAATAGAGAAAGTTGTATTTATCATAGACAATTTGCTGCAACTGATTAACATTAATCTGATTTCCTGAGTCAATTTCCTTGAGATATAGTAAACAGGCCAACTACCTGCTATCCACTTCTGTTGTATAGATTTAGGTATTCACGACAAAGGTGTATGTAAACATATGGGACTCCTAGCTATTTTAATAAAACAAAAACAATGTATCTCTCCCTAAGCCCTGAAACGAAGTGAAGGTGACAAGACTGGTTATTCTTTCAATAAATGACAAAAGGGTCTTTCCATCTAACAAGTGCCAGAGGCATCATCAGATCAGGAGAGTGTGAGCTCCTGGGGCAGAGAGACCCGGGTTCAAAGTGTGGCCCCTTGTTGTCCCAACTCTGTGACCTTGTGGCATTCGCTTAACTTTCATGAGCTTTACTTTCCTAATGTCTGCCAGCGGGGTAATACCTTCCTTGTGGAGTTCTTAGAACACGGGGATCAAGAGAGGACATGTAGCAACGGTCCAGGAGCTGGCCAGGATCGCGCACAGAGAAAGCAGTCCGTCGGTAGGGACTCTTCCTCCATCACCTGCTTCCCTGTCATTTCCAAGTTCCTCTGTGACGGTCCCACTTTGACACGCCCCGGCCTGCTTCCGGGCAGGCTTTCCTGCGCTGCCTGCCCTGGCGGGTTCCCGTGGTAGCAGAGTTAAGACATTGCAACATTTAATCATGAAAGCAAAAAGTTTATTCATGTTTGAAACTACATAGAGCTACCACGAGGAAGACTTTTTCAATCCAGGGTGTAATCCAGTTAGAAAGGAACACGAAACATTTTTAATACATTAGAATCACCGCCACAAATTATTTTCATGACTCAATCAGTTTCAGAATCGCATACAATACAAAAAGAGAGGAAGGAAAGGGGGCCCCAGCGCACAGGGTGAAATATACAGTACCGAATACTGGACTCTGAATGCATCACAATCGGCGCCGCTTTTTTTTCTTTTTTTCTTTTTTGCATGGATTAGTAACAAGATGAAGAACATTCAAAATGCTTTCTCAGTATTTACAACAGTTCTACTGATCCTGTGTTCATTGAAGACCCAATGTTTCCACTCTCGGTTTTTTAAAAGTTGCAAAGGCAACCCTTATTTTTTTTTCTTTTAAAAGATTACAATGTACATTACATTTTATGAAGGGAAACAAAGAGTTAATTACAAGATGCAAAAAGGTAAGAAAGAGACAAACTACAGCGTGAGTATTGTTCAGAGGTAGTAAGTGAGCACTCTAAGCTACAGAACATGTTGAAATTCTATTGGTTTGTATGAGTTCGCATGAGGTAATAAAGCTGTGTTTTGATTGGTGAGATGTATAAATACTCTTTTGCTACACTATGTACAACACTCCAGAGATCAGGGCCCCTGTGGATGCCCAGAGGACGTAGCAAACCTTGACAAGCCCGTGCAGCACCCAGCGCACACCGTACAACCCCAAATGGATCTCGTGTTCACCTCTATCAGCAGCAAGTATTCTTCATCTCTCAGAACAATCTGGATCCATAATTTAATTACCGAGCAGACTCTGGACTCAGAGAGAGAAAAGATGCTACCAGTCTCTGATCTAATTATAACATAAGAGATCGAAACACAAACGTGACCAGGAAGATTCTTAAACAAACCATCGTTAACAGAGATAGCCAAACAGCTCCTTTATTCCAACCCCATTAGCGATATGAAAGAAAGACAATCAAAGTCTGCGATGGAAATATGCAAGAAATTCAATTTAGGTGAGGTGAATCTTTGCATCTGCTCTAACGATTGAGGTTTAGCATACATTGTACTTTTTACCCTTAAGGCCAAGTAATTGGCAACTGTGAGACCATTAATGTAAAATATTGATAATAAATTATGATAAAATAGCTACAGGACTGTCAACAATGTTAAATCTTGGCCTAATTGGATAAAGTGCTTTTTTAACATTGTGTGTTTTTAAGTATAAATACAAATGATTATGATTCCTTAAAAAACTGATTTACCAAGTTCTCTAATAAGACAAGGTTTTACAGTAAAGCTGTAGATGGTGGGCTACAAAAACGCTTTCCTTTTCCTCCTATTGCTCTGAATGCACTTATCAAGGCATGTCAGCTCAGGGAAAAGTGTTGCCAGAGATTAGTTAGAGGTATCAGAGTGCACGCTTCCTGGGCCTTCTGTAGGCGAAGTCACAGAAGATGGAGTTGTTGCGTCCTGCCAGCCTCCATTAGCCTGAAAGGAGAAACACAGTTCAACGGGTGCACGTCTCCATATTAATTCTACTCCCCAATTTAAAATACCCAGCTGACAACGTGAGAGCAAAGCTACATTAGCAAAATGTATTTTCTAAACCCACTTTGGCAGGAGTTTGAAGCATGTGTTAAAGTGGGATTAAATGCATGTAAAACAAATCCATCCCACCAAGTAAAGTCTTGGCAATAAATCAGCTCGCTGAAGGAGGCCTTCAGTGAGCCTCAAGCTGGCACGCGGCTTGGCCTTTGATTTGCTGTAAAAATAAAGTGACTCAGAAAGAAATCTTTTAAGAAGGGAGCAGTGGAGAAGCTCAATGCGATGCCTCAGCCAGACCTTGGGCTCCACGAAGTATAAACTTCAGCCCGGCTTAATCCTCATTTCCATAGAGAAGAAGCTGCCCACCCTCTATCCACACACGCCTGGCAGCCTGCTACTGTAACCCTTGGAAAATGAAGGCCAGAATTTCCCTCCAAATAGCATCTTCCGGAATGAAAATGCATGAACTGTGGAGAGGCACGCTATTCAAATCTGTACTCCAATTACCGCTAACTGGAGCTCCTATCTGGGATGTTGCCACCGCTCTTCACACGCCGCTGGCCCTTCCTGCCTCAGACCTGCCTCGGCAGTAACAGTGCTCAGAAACAAATTCGCTTTATGTCTCGGCCCATAGAGGCAATTGCTGAAATCAATGTCTGATCAGATTTCTGCTGTGGCAGACAGCTTGTCGCTACATATTTTTATGTCAGTCAAGAAGAGGGAGGTGCTGGGCTTGTGAGTTGGGGAACACTGAGTGGAAGTGACGGGGCGGGCCTTTCTGGAGAGGAGGCGAGGGGGAGCTGGCTGACACCCGGTGCTTGCGGCTCAGACCAGCCTCCTGCTACGCTGTCCCCACAACAGTGTTGGGGTGGGGCGCGAGGTCCCCCTGTCTCCTTCACCTCCATCCGCGACTTCTTCTGTGAATCCATTTAACATGTCTTCTCGGAGGCCTGTGCCCCTAGGGCCGTGGGAACTCCGCCTTGAGTCCCAGCCCGGATACAGCTATTGGGTGAGCTTTGTGCTTGGTGGGCTTGTCCCTTTCTCCCATGGTCACTGTTCTTGGAGAGTGCCCTGTCTTCTGATTGACTGCTCCGTGCTGCCTGGACGGCACCTTTCCTCCCTCTAGGACCAAAAGAAAGGGAGGGGAGGGGGGTGCCAAATGACCCGGCAGAGATGACCAGAGCCGAGCCAAGGGAAAAGGATTTTCCAGGCTTGAGGTGTATCAAATTCTGGCTGGGAGAAAGATAACGCCATGGCGATGCATTTCCAAAGCCTCGGTTGTGCAGGCTGGACGGTGATATGCTCACGTGTGCTAGTGGAGCTCTAAGGCATACTCTTCTCTATCTAAACGGTAAGCTGTTTTTACCCCTCAGGTATGAAAATCTACTTAGAAAAAGAAAAACTCTTACACAGATACAAGTCTAAAGATATTCCATCTGAAGTAAACATCATTCCTCTTTTATCCGAATTTATAAACAACAAATGTACAATATTTTTACCCAGCGTGGCAGCTGGAGGAGAGGTTGTCAGCAAGCATTCTTTTTTTCAAAATAAATTAATCCTTCCTCTGGTGGTTTGAGATTATGCACTGTATTATACAACAGCGCCTTATCAAGCCTCATCAGTGAAGATGGAATTCATGTCTGTAAAATGCTGCAGGCAATCACAGTTTCATATTTTATCATGTTGATAAGGATATCGCACATTCTCTGAAGCATTTCAAAACACTTAAATGAAAAAGGAGAAATGCAACTAAAAGGCTTTTTATATGGTTTGTTGTGGGTTATTATGAGTTATTTATAAACCCCAAAAGAAAGATTTGACATTTCAAATGTAAAAGATTTGAGTATTTAATGGTCCTTTCTTCCCTTTACAATTGAACATCCTCAATCACTTTTTCAATCATTAATATTTACTCTCACAGCAAGCCAAGGCCCTAAAATGGGAGGATTTTGCCCACTTTCCTCCTGACTCCACCACCACGCTTTGGGCAGTTCATTTCCTCCTACGTCTGGAACCCCAGATCCTGTCCACCGCTGCCCTCCCCAGCTCGACCCTGATGACCCGACCCCCCGCTCCACCCGCCCCAGCTCCCTTTCCAGACCTGTGCGTTCTGCCATTGTCCAGCCATGTCAGTGTGGGGTAAAAGTAAAGTTTTGGTGAATTGGTTACACAAGCTAAAATGATTTCCTCCATAATTAAAAAGAAAATTGAGAGGCCACTAAAAGTGCTGAACATGTTTTGCATCCCACATGGACAATGCAGCCAGATTGCTCTTAGGAACAGAATTCTTTGTTTAGTTTGGTCTGTTGATCTGTCTGGGGCCCTCCAAGGTTGTCCCCTTCACTTGGGCTGTGTTTGGGAATGTTTCCTACTGCTTGATTCTAAGATAAATGACCTGCTTTTTACCATCTCCCTGGAACACAGCACAACCAGTAGGAGATGGCATCTTAAAAGGCTGACATTTGAGTCCCTATTACCGACAGCATGCCAGCCACTCTGGGCATCTGTGAGGACTTCTAAGGGCATCTGGGTAACATCAAGTGTTTAGGTTCATAAAATGAAAGTGCAGTAAAAATGCTGCCTTCCCCACCTGCCAACAAGCTGAGAAGCCAAGTCAAATGGCCATTCGTTTATTTATTAGTCACTGTTTACCTGATGCTGTTCCTACAGCTCTTCGAATCTGGTTCCCCAGGGTACTCACATTTAAGTTATGTGGACTGTACAGTGAGTTTCCTCCAAGGCCATCACTGTAGCCTCCCGTCTGATTGATAACATGACGGAGGGTATCCACCTAGAAGTGAGACGAAACAAAATTCATCATCCTAAATCTATTAAAACATCATCATTTACAAAAGGAAACAATTTGAATTATGTGTGCCACAAGGGTTTAGCATCTTCAATGAGACAAATTTATCAATCAAATGTGACTGGCAGAATTTCAACAATTCTTTGCATATTTAAACTCACACATCTTTGTTTTTCATGCCAGCCCAACAGTAACATCTTCATGGCAATGCAAACTTTCCATCTACATGAACAAAATGTGTGTGGCTGTGGGTGAAAACTACTTATAAATATGTATACTGGATCGATCTCTCTCTCTCTCTCTCACACACACACAGACACACACACACATACACACCCCTAAACACATAAACACAAGTAGTTGCTCTCAATTAAGAGGATGAGAAAATATACTTTAAGAACTCAGGTTTTTTTTTAATTCTGACTTTTAAAATTTCATAAATGAAATAGTAATATGTTTTTAAACCATACATACACTAGCACACACAATTTGTTGTTGTTGCTATTGTTATAAAAGTAAGATGCACCCAACCCTCTCCATGAGCTCAAGCCAGAGCCGAATGCATTCACAAAGTTTATCAGGTTTGAATCATCAAAAGTCACTGTTCACTTGACTTCTCATTAAATTAAATGGTGGGGCAGATGGGTCACATTTGGAAGCACCCAGCACAGGTTCTGCATGGATGTGCAGACCACTTCCATGGGGTAAGAGTATGGAGTTTTGAGCCCAAACCCTACCCTGCCAGAAAGGCCCCGGTTGGGGCATTTCTCCTACCTGTGATTGCACATTGGCTCCGACTTGGGACCCTTGGTAAGAATCCCCATTCAGACTCTGCATGTTCATGAACATGTCCCCAGAATTTGGGAGGTTAAAAGAACCAGAAGAACCTGGAAAGGAAAGAGTTAAGTAGCTGAATAACAGAGAGCTACACACATAATCCTCAAAGACCTAGAGGCAGGGAGAGGAGAAAAGGTGCAGAAGGGAAAGGTTGTGTACAACATAAAGCATTTCCAGATCTAAGAAGATGGAGAGTAACTCCAAAGACGTAGGTCCTGTGATTCATTTTGCAGCTAGGAAAGTCCTACCAATGGGGAAGCCCAAATAAGAAACAAAGAGGAGATCAAAGTAAACAGAAAAACACCCAGCAGCTGGCCTGGAGCCACCCCCTGGTCTGCATTTCTCTCTAGGACTTGGTCATTAAATGAGCTCTTCACTGTCATTAACTGCCATGGTGGCAACTCTGTGGGGAATAAACATTTTTCTGAAGCTCTTTCTTAGCCATACCTTCTACCTAACTTTCATCAGTTCGTGTTTCATTAAAAAGAACAGGGAGTGAGGGGTCCCGGGCAAGGGAGGCGATGGGGGAGAGCTGGGGAGGGGAGAAAGACAACAAAACAAAGAAACAAAAATCCCTCACTTTCTGAACTTCTAAAGATCTATGTAAAAGATCCCCTTAGAAAGTGCCTTGAATTGCTTCCTGAGTCCATGTGCCTGGACTAGCTGCACATCGTTCACGGTTACTCAAGGTCCCTGTCATTTTAGATGTTTAGTTCCTAACTCCATCACAAATGTCGCATAAAATGTGGCCCAAATGCACCACAGTATTGCAGATACTGCACCCACGTGTTAGGTACCACACCCCTCACGGCTAACCACCTACCGAGTCCGCACAGGCGCTAAAGAAATGCCAAGAAGGACAGCAGACTGGAGTCTACAGCCACATTAGGTAGAAAGCACTGCTGTACCCCAGCTTTCTAGCTTCATTACGCACAGCAACAGGTCACCTTCCCACTTCTGCTATTTCCTTCATTCTTTGACAGACTACTATGGACCTTAAAATGATAGCTGG
Organism: Zalophus californianus; assembly: GCF_009762305.2. NCBI lineage: Eukaryota > Metazoa > Chordata > Mammalia > Carnivora > Otariidae > Zalophus > Zalophus californianus. Next base: position 9,418,718 of record NC_045607.1, read on the forward strand.
AACAATATAGTTAAAGTAATTATTAGTGATAGCGCTTGGCATACTTGCTGAATTAACAACCACTATGAAGTGTAAATAAAGGCTCCTGAATCTACAGGTAGTGAGTAGCACTCATTATGAAGAGTGGGTTTACGGACTCTGGCCATCCAGGCCCTGGAATAAGCCCTCGTTTTAATATAAATCTTCCTTTATAACTCCACTGGGTTCTCAGTCTGGCTCCTGCGTCCTGGCCTGTGGGACCGGGTTTTGTGGCACAAGGCTGCCTGAGCCGAGCAGGGAGCGAGTGGCCAGTACGCACCAGAATTTGGCGTGGTGGGCGAATTGGTCTGGTTGTTCTGCACTGCGGCGGCTACCGCATGCGCGGCCGTCACGGCTGTCTTTGCGGCATAGAGGTTGGCTTCTTCCTGAAACTTGCCAATATTCTTCTTGTACCTGATTCGTTTGTTGCCAAACCAGTTGGATACCTACAAATCACAGGGACATGAGTGAAGGGGAAGAGAGGTCAAAGGGGGAAAAAGAGTCAACCTTCCAATAGTAACTGTGGGACACCAAGGGGGCACCTTGGGAGACACTCAGTTCTTAGCTTGCAATCACATCCTGCGGATCACACATCATGGTTTTCGGGGTTCGCTTTTGCTTTTTGCAAACCTTGGCACTCAGAATAACACCACTTTTTGCAGTTAGTCACAGTAACACTAAAAAGGATGGGAGTTCATAAAAAGTATATACTGGTTGGTATATACCAATATATAGGTGATCAGTCCCCCTAAAAGTAGCTGAAAAACTAAAGGGAACATTTGTTAAGTTAGATAAATAATAAGTTTTTGTGAAGGAATGACTTCTTTTTTGGGTCTGGAACGATTTTGGCAGTTGGACAGTAGAATCATGTTTGGTCTGCTGAAAAGAGTAACATCAATTAATAATGGATGAATGATCCCTTTGTCCTCTGTCTTAGAAGGTTCTGTGTGTCTGCCAAGATGGCTGCTCACGCCCTGCCAGTTACCACACGAGAAGGTCACAACTTGAAATTCAAGGAATTCCAATAAGGCCAAATGCAAATATAGGGGAGCAGCTCTGATTTCATCAGGTGGAATATACTTATGTCTTTTACACACTACTTATGATGTCAGCCCGTGCAAATGGAAGAGATTTCTAAAGAAGAACCTGGCAACAGGAAGAGTTCATCACATTTCACTGACAGCAAAACTTCAGCCCAAGACTCATTGCTCATAGTTACATGATGTGTTCAGGCACCTGTAGCTGAGCTATATAAAGAAACGAAAACCTACACAGCAGGTTATAAAAAGGTACCCACCTGCTATATAAAAGGCTCTGACCTCCCTTTTGTTAAAGTAACAGTTTAAAAATTCTCTTCAATAATTTCTTAAATAATCTGTCAAAGGGGCATGTTGCTGTGGTATCAGGCTGGGTGGGTCACTGTTCTATTCTGAACAGCTATTCAGAGGCCCAGAGGAACAATAAGGAGTCGTATGAGCCCCCCAACCCAGTTTACACCAGCGGGCACGCTTACTGACCTTCTCTGCCAAGAGTTTAATTGCTTTGGAAATAGAACTCTCGTTCTTCAACTTTGGCACTCATCCTTCCAGAAGAAGCCAGAGAACCCTGGCAAGGAAGCCAAGTGAGGAAGACAATGTTGGCCTTGCCACTGCCCACATGCTGTCTCATACTGGGGAATCACTGTATGCACGCATATACATATGCAGGCACGTTCACTAGGATCCATGCAGCAACCATGAGCATAGGTTCATCAGACAGAAACAAGCCAAAACTCATCAGGAAGTAAATACGCTAGAGATCAGGACTTTCCAGCTGTTTCTGTTCCTCTATTATTCCCCCACCCCACCCACTACGGACTGTATATATCACTTCCTTTCTTCATATCAAATAGTAGTGGTTATAATAACTATCACTCAATGACTATCTCCTATGTGTCAAGCATTACACAAAGCCCTTTGCATACCTTTTCTCATTTAATCTTAATCTCAAGGGCTAGGTGGCTGACTGAGGTGGTTATACAGGCATAACACCTGTCCCAAATCCAATGGCCTCTTCTCTTTCCTTCTCTGATGTTTCAGCAGTGTCTGATACGCCAGGGTGTGTGTGTGTGTGAGTGAGTGTTCTCTAAAACTCAGCTCTTGGCCCTCTTCTCTCTTCTCCTTGAGCAATCTTATCCATATTAATGATTTCAGTCATTGTCTCGGTGTGGATGGCTCCCAGATTTCCATCTCTAGCTCTAACTTGTATGAAGAATTTCAGTTCTTGATTTTAAAGATATTAACATATAAATGTTTTGCCACAACCTCCAACTCAATAGGTCTAAAATGGCATTCATGTGTCCTCTACACCTGCACCTCCTTCTGTTTTCTCTTTGTGTTCATAGCATCTCCACCTCTAGAGACGTGGTACTTCCTACCTTACAAAGACCCCGATTCCACCGTTGGATGATTCTAACGGATATTCAGTTCGATCTGGTTCCCTCTCGTTTCTAATCATTGGTCTTAGTTCCAACACCTAGATGGTGATAATATGAGGGTCTCAAACAGCCCCGAGGGACTGAACCCCACTAGGCCACTGGCCTTCTTTGCCTTCCCTTCGAGCCCCATATGCTTGGGGCAAGAGCACATGAGCATCGAGTAGGATGTGGCAGTGGGAGGAAGAGCTATGGGAGTATACAGGTGAGGAGGCAATGAAGACTGGAACCAGGCAAAGCAGTAGTTATGGAGAGGGCAGCTATCATGCGGGAGGCATTGGCGGAATCTGCCACGGACCAGCTATACAGGTCGGGGGAGAGGGAGAAGCCAGAGATGATGCTGATGTGGGACCCAGGCCTCCAAGAACATGGAGACAGATGTTCTGGGAGGGATTTCTGCACCAGGAGAAGTCAGCCTCAGTGACTGTTAGGATCCATTCCCATACCAAAATTATAGGACTCTAAAAACAAAAGTTCTGACTCAAGACTGAAAAAGGACCATAAAGGATCCTTTCTGATTATGCTGGTTAAAGCACGTTCTCTCAGACCCTACCTCATGTTTCACAAGCACATTCTGAGCTCAGGAGACAGACCCAGAGAGCTGGTTCTCAAAAAGCTCCCTCAATATACATCACTCTAGTTTGTCTGAATAAGACTGGCAGGCCTTTGAAAGAGTTAAATATTGAATATATCTACAGTGCAAAGGGAGATATTCCTGGTTGAGTGGGAATTTGGCATTTCTTAAGTATAATTAATGAAAATTCCCCAACTCTGAATTTAGCAACAAAGGCCCATCTTCGAATTCTCCTCTTCTAAACAATTCTCTGTTGGATTCCGTACTTTGTAGTTAATATTACCTTGACAATCAGAGAAGCTATAATACATTAATGAAACCTAGCCTGGAAAATCAGATTACAGCTTTATTAACAGTTTCATAATTGAGGAATCTCTGTACCACTGAAGGGCCTCATCTCTAGATATGCAAGAATCCTGTGTTTATGCATACCCCTGGACCAATCAAACAACAGTCATCACTAATAAAGGTTTATTTAATTCTCACAGTAAAATTTTAATATCACCAGCAGCCTGGGGAAGCTTTAGCAAGTGGATTTGCTTGACATCAGATCGTTTCTGTTCTGCTAGTCCCAATACTTCTTAATCTTTAATATCAAGGCAATTAAAATTAATGGCCACTCATCCGAAGCTACTGTGGACAGTGTTTCCTTGACACCAATTGTTTGATGGGATTACCTAGAGGTTAAACTAACAAGCAAGGTTTAATTGGAAGCAATGAAAGAAGCAGTGATCATACGTTATGTTTAACCTGCATAACCACATCTAAATGAATATCTAAAAATGTTAAACTATTTCTCAAATTAAAATATGCACGTCACATTCTGAGATCACAGATTTGGGCATTGCAGCAATCAGCTATTAAGACCACGCCACTGCAGCTAAGATCAGTGTAATTAATGTATGAATCGACACCCAAGTTCAGGAATTTCTGTCACCTTTTAAAAACAGATGGGGACAATTAGTTCCAAGCGAATCTCCACCCTCACCCTGTAGGAAGCACCAAAAGCTACGGATCACACATGTCCCTCCTACACGGTTCTCACCCTGGAGCCAGGCCATACACACGGGACAGTAAGCAGAGCTGAGCCTGCTCCATCTCTGAACTGGAATGATCTGTGTTGGTCCCAGAATAGAAACACAGGCAAGAAACTGGTGGAGAGAAAGGGAATACACTGTCCTGTGCTTCTCTTTTGAGCCACGAATCAAGGATTCATGACTCTGGACTGTGCAGAGGCGAAGGGTCTGACAAGATTTTAAGATCAGTTAAAAATGAGAAAAAAAAGAGAAAATAAGAATAAAAGTACACTCCTTCTTCTACTCATGGTCACTGCTATCAGCTCCCAGACTGTGAGCTTTTGGCCACTGGGAAAATGAGTAGTGAACATTCTGCAGGCTGCTGATTTTCTGGGGCCCTTCTGCAAGGCCAAGAAGCGGCCAGAAAAGCTTCTGGTCTCACCCGTTTGCTAGAGCCAGGCATTTTCCTAACTCAATCCAGCAGCAGACTGCCAATCGCTTTTAAAAAGTTAAATGTTTTTATATGTGGAATCTAAAAAAAGACAAACTCATCGAATTGTTGGGTATGTTGATGATTTGGCCCATGGTAATTATCTGATGACTATTACCTATTACTATCACCCATGTTACATCAACCAAGGAACAAGAGATCCAGACTATGCAAGTTGCTCAAAATCGGATAGCAAAGTGTGACAGATCCAGGTTTCAACACCAGGTTTCAACATCCAGTTTTTCCTTTTTTATAACAATCAGGATGTTTACTGAGTATCTGGTATGGTCAGTACTGTACTATGTGCCATGAGGAGAGAAAAGAACAAATAAACATGTACCTCTACCTGCCTAGAATTTGCAATCTGATTAAACAACAATGCTAGACGCGCAAAACAATTCACAGAAATCGCAGGACGGTGGTGATCGCACACCCAGATGCACAGTACAGATGCCACGTGTGGCAGGGATCTGGAGGAAGAGGAGTGCCAGCAGGTCCGGGAAGTCAGAGGAGACTTCTGAGGGAAGGTGGAGCCTTAACGGGACTCAGCTTCAATTCAGCTCAACAGTGTTTTTATTGAGACTGCATACTTCAGAAGCACAAACCTCTAGAAGCTCTGTTGACGTGAACAAGCCAAAACCCTCAGCCGCTACCTCCCTCTTCCTGCTCTGTCACTTAACTCCCTTTTCCCCTCTCAATCTCTAAACCCCACCGTTGTAGTGAGACAGGAAGGAGAAACCATTCTAAAGAAAAAGAGGAACGGAGATCCAAGGAATGTTTCTGAAAGATGGGACTTCGGAGTGGAGGACTAACCAGAGAGGACCATTCCCACCGGGGAGCACGAGGGCACAGCGAGGGGCAGGGTTAGGCATGGGTACCAGAGGGTGTGTGTGTGTGAAGGCACCCGAAGGAGTAGCAGACTCTGGGCTCTGGCTACGGACCAGGACCAGGACAAGGGAGAGCATTCTAGGAAAGGGAAAGCCTAAAGAGGCTCCCTGCAGGCCACCTCACACCGCCCTTCGGCAAGGCCTCACTAAGTGGAAGAGAAGCGGAGGAAGACGAAGGCTGAGCCTTAGATTTCTAGAAAGTGCAGTGGGGAATGGGTTCAGGTGAGGACACCTGAGGCCAGGCAAGGCAGCCTTCCCAGTCAGGTACCTGTCCTGTGTCAGTGGGTAGCACACTTTTTGCTGGAATACTCCCTAAAGAAATTTTGAATAATCAGGTACCCGCTCACACACATTTTGTCCTTTGCACATTTCTGAAGTTGGCATCAACTTTTTTTCATTATAAGTTTATACAGCTGTAAGCAATGTTATTTCAGTATGTCATAAATGTTGACACTTTAAAATAAAACTGTAACACTATTCTTTAAAATGTATCCAACCAAATTTAAATAGCAAAGCAATTTGATACCCACTATCCATTTTAAAAAATACATAAACTTGCTTTTCTTTAACAGTCAAAAATTTGCATTCCCTTTTGTTCTTAGAAGTGTATTTCCATTACATTTCCCTTCCATATTCTCCTAATACAAAATACTTTTATGCTCTACAAAAAAATATATGGAAATTGAAAATTTAAACTGTTTTTATTTCCTATAATTATAAGGCTCTACATATTTAATATCTCTTTCTGGATTAAGCTACCATTACAATTAGTCTAAAATTGGTCAAAGCAATAAAAAGACTTATTCCAATAAATAAAAGTACCTGTTTGGACCATCAAAAGTAAAATTTTTTTTTTTTTTTTTGATCACACATGCATTTCTTTTTTTTTTTTTTAGATTTTATTTATTTATTTGACAGAGAGAGACACAGAGAGAGAAGGAACGCAAGCAGGCGGAGTGGGAGAGGGAGAAGCAGGCTTCCCACCGAGCAGGGAGCCCGATGCGGGGCTCGATCCCAGGACCCCGGGATCATGACCTGAGCCGAAGGCAGGGTTAAGCCGAAGGCTTAACGACTGAGCCACCCGGGCGCCCCACACACATGCACTTCTTAATGAGGGGTGCAGGGTTATAAAGTGCTAATTGAAGGCGGTTTGGTTATCACCAGTATTTTATACAATTCCTTGGTGGGGACCAGAGAGGGTCTCACACTTCGGGCAATGGGCCATCATATAGGATGGGAGATTTCCTTTCATAAAGTGGAAAAGTGGCAAGTGATAAAGTGGAGGAGGGAAAAACCCCACACAATGCTTCCACCGCAGCAGCTTTCTGAGGCTCATGGATTTTAAAAAAGAGTATATACATATTTAAGGCAAGTTGGCCAGTGAAAATCTTAGAACCACCATGTCCTACTAACCTCTGGAAGATCTTCAGCTACTTTGTGGACCTAGTTCGAGACTGCTGCCTTAAGTGAACAGGCTAACTCTGGTTTCATTTTAACTTTTTTGTGTGAGTACAGTGCGGGAGCCCCTCTGATGGGGTGTGCCTATTAAAGACCTCTGGCTATAAAAAAGGGGCTTATTCGAAATAAGTCAATCAGAAAAAGACAAGTATCATATGATCTCACTGATATGAGGAATTTGAGAAACAAGACAAAGGATCGTAGGGGAAGGGAGGGAAAAATGAAACAAGATGAAACCAGAGAGGGAGACAAACCATAAGAGACTCTTTATCTCAGGAAACAAACTGAGGGTTGCTGGGGTGGTGGGGGGTGGGAGGGGTGGGGTGGCTGGGTGATGGACACTGGGGAGGGTATGTACTATGGTGAGCGCTGTGAATTGTGTAAGACTGATGAGTCACAGACCCGTATCCCCGAAACAAATAATACATTATATGTTAATAAGAAAAAAATAATAATAAATAAAAAAAATGGGGCTTATTCAGGCAACCACTTCTATGTGTCACCATGACCTTTTGGAGCTAGACAAAAATGAATTTGTCAGCTTCAGGAAATCAAAAACATTCTGATTAAAGAAGGAAACCTAAGGCGATACAGTTTCCTTAATATTTAGCATAACCTTTCTGGAGAGTAAGCCAACAAATATGCACAGATCCTTTGAATCAGCATTACTAAGAAGTTACCTTGAGGAAATAGAGATATATGTGCAAAGAGATTCACTAGAGTCCTACTTGTACTAGAAAAAAAAAGTAGATTTATAACACATCTGTATAATGGGATATGATCATTGATTAAAAATGTTGAGGAAGAATATTTATTGACATGGGGAAATATTCACAATATATTATAAAGAGGAGCAAAGGGCATTTTTTTCTTTCATACAGAATGAGATTTTGGAGGGTAAAAATATTCATACATGCACAAATGCACACATATACACACACGCATGTACACAGGAAAAAAGTATTAGGATGCACATACCAATCAATATGTGATTATCTTTTAGAGTGGATTTATAGGTAATTTCTATGTGTTTTTCTGTATGTTTTCAAATAATATCCAAATTGATTTCAGATAAGCAGGTATTGTTTTTTTTTTAATTAGAAAAATGTACTTTACAAAGAAAAAAGGAACCAATCTGCCTCTTAAAAATATTGGTTAGAAGTCATTTAACAATCTCTCAGAGTGTACCAGGCCCTGTGCTGGCTCACACAACCACAGGAATCAACAGTCCCATTCCTGTATTCTATCAGGAGGATAAGCTTGGCAGGTCCAAGAATTCTTGAAATAATTAAAATCAGATGCTTTGTAAGTCTCAAGCCATTAAAATTTCCCAGACTGCTTTGAAAACTCCATGTTCAAATTATAAAGCTAAACCACCTACAATGTCTCTACAGTCACTGCAAACCAGTTTATTAATTAGTTAGCATTAATTGTATCTTACATTTCACATTCTATCTCTACATTTATCATTTTTTTAATGTTTTATTTATTTATTCATGACAGTCAGAGAGAGAGAGAGAGTGAGAGAGAGGCAGAGGGAGAAGCAGGCTCCCCACCTAGCAGAGAATCCGATATGGGACTTGATCCCAGGACCCTGGGATTATGACCTGAGCCAAAGGCAGACGCCTAACCATCTGAGCCACCCAGGCGCCCCTCTACATTTATCATTTTAACAACAATGTTAAATAAAAGAGAAAAATTATTATGTAAAGACTTATTCTTCAAGAAGCAGAAGTGCAGAACTTTAGAGTCCATCCTTAGTTTTGCTTCCTTGCATAAAATACATTAGGGAGAAGATCAGCGTTTGTTTGGAAAAGAAGCAGCTACACTAAAACATCATTACTGAGATTAGGAAACTGAAAATTTATGAAGCACAAATCTTAGAAAAATTTGCCATTGTGTTTCCCCTGTTTACTTGTGATGCATACTTTATGTACTGTGCCTAATTAAATGCAACAGATTATGAAATGTTGAAATGCCAAGTTGTGTATAATGGAACATGTAGCATATTTACATGGTAAACAATTTTACCTCTAATAAATAGTTTTTCCCTAATCAATACGTTTTCATCCCCATTATGTGATTCAATTTGAAATGAGGGATGGAAGCCAGACACTGTTCAATTTTTAAAGTTAATGGTGTTAATAAGCTAAATCTCATTCCACTCCTCTCCTTCCCAAGGGTACACATTTAGTCGAGTTTATATAAGGACAGAAAGGCTGGACTCACCGTAGAAAACCGTATGTGTGCATTCCCTTGAGAACCCAGAGGGCAGCTGGAGCGAGGGCCTGACAGCCAGACAGACCTGTGTGTGAATCCCAGCTCTGTGATTTCCTAGCTATGCGACCCTTCATTGTGCCATCTAAGGTTTTCCTTTCCTGGTCTGCAAGATGGGATAACCACACCTACTCCTAAGGGGGCTGTCATGAAAATTAAATGAGAAAATGTGTTAAAATGCCCAGGACTGTGCCTGGGTTGTACGAGGCACCCTCCAAAATGTTACTTTTCCCTTTTCTTTAACAAGCCACAACAAACCCTCTGCCAGCTTTGCTTGCTTCCTTTAGTCACTAAGCTCAAGGTGCCCTTCTCCCAGGAGCACTGGATTCTGGGAGAGCCAGTCCATGCCTCTAGTGCTGGGGGGTTGGAGGGGACCTGGCAATAGGGAAGAGGCAGCAGTGAGAGAAGGGAAAAGGGGGTGCCCCCCCCCCCCCCGCATAACGCAGCATCATAAACTTCCTACTAGAGGTGGGTAACACCCAGACTGACAGCTACTGTCTGCCACAGACCTCTGGGCCAAGGTCACGCACAAAGAGCTGACAGCACTACCTGAGCCTCCTCGTCCCTCCTCACTCCTGTCCCAACATAACCACATGCAAGACAATGCACTGGACCTAGAATTTGTAGGAAACCTGGGTTTGGTTCCTCCTTGTACCTGTATTAGTAACAGCGGCCATTATGGAGAGCTCATTGTTACATGCATTAGCTCATTTAGCCCCCTCAAAGACCCAGTTTACAGACTTAAAAACTGAGGTAAGAAAGTTTACGTAACTTGCCTGAGGTCACCCAATCTTTCTTGTCCTTTTTCCACTATGCCTTATCTACTAAGACCTGTCTTTTCTTAGTACTCTGCAGAAATTGTTCATGCAATTTTATTTCTTTTCCATTGTATTAAGTGGCTAGGGCCACAAGAGTAATATTGTGCTTTGTGAGTGCAAAGTATTCTGGCTCCTGTAGGGTGAAAATGTGGGCTAGCCCACTATTCTGAACCATTATGTTTTCTTTTTAGAAGGTAAGTTCCAAATTCCTAACAACTGACTTGAAAACCAACTTTTGAAACACAACCCACTTCTAATGGGAGAAGTGGACACACAGAAATTCAGTTTCTATAGTATTTGAAATTATTTAAAACAGAGTCACTTGTCAAGTACTGTATTTTTTTTTTTTTATTTGAGGCTGTGAAAAATTTTATTGCCATAATGTACTGACACCCTTACAGTTTGGCTTTGCCCTTTCTACTCTATGCGTGATAGACTGATAACTGCTTATGACATTCACAAAGAGGCTCATCTGCAAAAGTATATAAAACATCAGCCTCGCGGCCACAGTACACAAAAAACAAATGACACCGTTCATCTCCCTAAAACACGTGCTTCGGGGTGGTTCTAAATTACCACAGATGACATTTTCAGCTAAAGACTTTTTTCTTTAAAATTACTTCTCTCATTAAAAAAAAAAAAAGTGTTAGGTGTGCAGCTGAATAGATTCCACGGAAAGCCTGGCAGATTTTTTTTTTTTTAAAAGATTTTATTTATTTGACAGAGAGAGAAACAGCGAGAGAAGGAACACAAGCAGGGGGAGTGAGAGAGGGAGAAGCAGGCTCCCCGCCGAGCAGGGAGCTCAATGCGGGGCTCGATCCCAGGACCCTGGGATCATGACGCAAGCAGAAGGCAGACGCTTAACAACCGAGCCACCCAGGCGCCCCAGCCTGGCAGATTTTGAAACAATGACGTACTAACTGTGGAGTGCCTCCCACCAGCTGCACGGAAAGGTGGAGCCACCTCCCAGGCAACACATCATTGGCATCCCCAAATTAAGACTCAAGAATGCTTTTTAAACAACAGTGAATTAGATATTTTGTCCAGGTAAGTTTCATGTAACAGAAAACATCAAAATGTATTCAGTGTCCTATGTGAAGAAGCCCTACAGCCAAGCCTTTTATTTCATGGAAACCCTAATTTATTCAACCACCACTCCCGACTACATACACACCCCAGTTCTCTTTGCTTTTTAAAAATCCAGAAGATTTCATTGAATTTATTTAAAATGGTAATACCTATCCTCAAAAACCTTTCAACATACATAATTATTTCTCACTGAAAATGAATCGCATGCACTTTTAGAATAAAGAATACACCAAGGGTAGGTCTACTCAGAGACTAAGAATTTAGACACAACCCCACTCGCCACTCACCCACAACCACGGCGCCTTTCCGGCTCTCTCCATTACGGAGCCTGTGAAAAACTAAGGGCTGGAGGCTGCTAGCACACTAGTTTGCCAAAGGCCAGAGCCTCTTTCCCCCTTCTTCTAGAACCTTGACAAGGCTTTGTAGGCACCACATATCCAGCAGGAAAACTCTGGTGAATGGGTGACAAATTAGCATCTATTGAGCACTCATGATATACCAGGCCCTATACTAGACATTCTACATATATGATCTCATTTAGCCCTCAAACTCTGAAGAGATTATCACCATCCTACTTTTACAGGTTGAAAAAAAATCAGTTCAGGTTAAATAATTTGCTCAAGGTCACAGTGCAACTTAATAGTGGTGGAGTGGTCTGAGTGACTTCTCTCCACCTTCCTATACTGAATGTACAGTCAGCTGGAGTTAAAAGTGCCAATTTTTCAAAAAAAAAACTGATATGAAAAGATAGTACCACTTCTCAAAGAGAACGTAAGTAAAAAAACTTAGTTTTGGCAAAGAATCTGATGTACCTGTAGGGCAACAGTCTAAATATCTAATTTTAGGAAGTCAAGAAGAAGAAAAGGAAATAAATTACTCCAAAACTTCTCTCCCTTGATCTTTGATCCAGTCACCTGACAAGATCCCAGTGGGGGTGACCCAATTAGGTCTTTTAGCCCCTTCTACTCCTGAGCCCCATCACAGACCCTTTGAATTATAACTTTCAGGCACAGGGCCCAGGAATCTGTATTCTAACAAACTCTCCTGATCATTCTTCTTCTGTGTGCTAAAGTTTTAGAAGCAAGCACCACTCTATGTCCTTACTGATTGCATGTGTGTGTGTGTGTGGGGGGAGGTGTTCAATGTGCAAAAATCTACAGTGATTGTGGATTTATCTGTTTTTCTTGACATTTTGTAAGTTTTGCTTTATGTTCTTTGAGCTTCTGCTAAAATTGGTACACACAAATACAGAGCTGCTGTGTCATTATTATTTAGTGCCTCTCTTCATCTCTAGTAAAACTTTTTGCCTTGATGTATTCTTTATCTGATATTAACAAAGAAACACCAACCTTCTTTTGGTTATTGTTTACATGTTATATTTTTTCCCATTCTGTTATTTTCATTTTATGTCCTTCTGTTTTAGATGTGTCTCTTAAAAAACCCATAATTAGGTTTCATATTTATGTCTCACCTGACAATATTTGCCTATTAGAGTACTCAATACATTTATACTTAATGGAATTACTGGTATATTTGGGTATAAAGCTACCATTTTACTAAGTGCTTCCTATTTGTCCCACTTACAATGTTTCTCCCTTTCTTGCCTTCTTTTAGACTGCTTATTTTAAAAAATTATTCCTTCTTTTTAAACAATTTTTTCCTTCTTTATTAGTTTGGAAGTTATGTATTCTTTTAGTATTCCTTAGTGACTACCCTAGAGATTACACATTCATGACTATCAAAGTCTAACTGTTACTTTTACATTAACTGGTATTTTCATTACCTTTTGCAGCAAACGCAAGAGTATCAGTACACTTACCCTCCCCTCAGAACTTATGAGGCATTATTGTTGTATATTTTAATTCTATACATATTATAAGCCAATAGGACATTATTATTACTATTTTAAACAATCAGTATTCATTTATATTCACACACACATTTACCCTTTGTTTTCCACCCTTCCTGCATCTCCCACCCTCTACGTGGTATCTTTTTTACTTCTGCATGAAGACTATTTTTTATACTTCCTTTTGTGAGAAAATGGTACAAATTCTCTCAAGTTTTTACTTTATTTCATCCCCACTATCAAAGGGTGCTTTTGGCAGATGCAGAATTCTAGGTTGACATTTAATTTAGTTCATCTCTTAACGATATCATTCTACTTGGTTATTTTGGTTTTATTCTCTTAAGAAATCAGTTGTTAGTCTAATTGCTGTTTCTTTGAAGGCAATCTTATTTTCCCTTCTGACTGCTTTTGTTTCAACCTTGTTCAGTGTGGATTCCTATATACTCATTCTGTTTGGGGACTGTAGTTTTTCATGAATCTAGGGCTTAGAATCTTCCATCAGTTTTGGAAAGTTATCAGCCTTTACATTTTAAACACTGCTTCTGACCCACTCTTACATTTGCTTCTGGGGCTCCAATTACATTTATGTTAGACTTCTTACTGTATCCTCAATGTCCCTATTTTTCTGAATTTCTATTCTACTGTCTCTCCATTCTTTAGTATGGTTATTTTCTTGTGATCCATCTCCCTGTTCACTAATTTTCCCTTCAACTATGTCTAATCTGCTTTTAAATCCATACACGGAATTCTTAATTTTGGTTACTATATTTTTGGTTCTAGAATTTCCATTTGAATTTTTTTATGGTTTCCAATCCTCTGATAAAATTCACCATTTTGTCTTTTATTTCCTTATATATATTAAGCAGTTATTTTACAGTCCTTATAGGATCCTTTTATTTTTTAGATTTCCATGGGTCTGTTTCTATTGTCTGTTGTTTCTGTTGGTTTTAGTATATGTTGCCATGTCTTCTTGTATGTCTGTTTTTCTCTGCTTGTGTGCCCAATGTTGTATTTGCTTTGTTTATAGAAATAGCTTGAAGCTTAGAATGTTGCTAACTTTTTCTACAAAAATAACCATATTTGCTTTGTCCAGGCACCTACAAGTACTTGCAATCCAATTTCAAGGACAGGTATTTGAAGCAGAATTACAGTCTCTGTGAGAGTCTACGTACTTCCAATGTACCCTTGCTAGGGAGCAGCCCTAGCAGTCTAAGGCCTCACTCAAGGGAAATAAGGTAGCCTCCCCTGGTAGGTCCTAGACGTCTGGACACCAATTCCCTACGAAGTTGTCAAAAGCATTGCTTAACCTCTCAGCCTCTTAGTCACTCACTCAGAATTGACAAACGACCCAAGGAAAAGTCATTTCTCCTGGCCTTATTTTCTTCTTATCTACAAATTCCCTGGACAACATCATCCATTCCCAGGGCCTCAACTATGAACTTAAATGGATGACTCCCAAGCTACATATTTAACCCTGACTTTTCTCATAGGTTATACTTCCAAACTGAACATTTCCCAACTGAGGTGCTGATGGCAATGCAAACCTGGCATAACTACCACAAAGCTTTAATTTTCCCTCCATCAAACAAGCATTTCCTCATGTGTTTCCTTTATCAGATAATAGTATCACCATCTTCAATTATTTAGGCTAAAAACCTTAGCCATCGTCTAATACTCTTTCCTCCTCACATTCACATCCAATTGTTTACCCAATTTCCAAAATATAAGTTCTGCCTTCAAAATGCTTTTCAAATCCATCCTGTTTTCTACTTTCAGTGGCCTAATTTTAGTCCTCACCACCTCTTTCCTGGATTATACCAATAATCTCTTATGTAGTCACTCTCATTCTAGTGGTTTCTCCTTCAAATTGATCTTATACATTGGTGCTAGATTTAGCTCTCATAAATCTGATCATACCACCCAATCCAGAAACCCTTATCTTCCTTATTTTCCTTCATAGCACTTACTAGTATGACATAATACATAATTATGTTATTATTTATAATTATACATAATATTTTATGAATATGTACCTCAATTAAGGTATATATTATTCTTCTCTCCTCACTAGACTGTAAGCTCCACAAGGACAGAATCTTTGTTGTAGTCACTGTTAAATATAGCACCATGACCAAAAATTACTAGTTGAATGAATATTGTTGAATAAATTAATTAATGCAAAACAGACATCTAGACTGCTCAACCTCATAAATGCAGGCATAATTGCAGACATCTAAACATCTACACATCATAATTCCAGACCTTCTCCAATCAGGGTCAAACGTGACTTACTACTTAAATCATTTCTTCAACAGTCATTGAGTGTCAAGGTGCTAGACACTGTGTTAGGCTTAAGAATACAGTGCTGAATAAGACTGCAGTCCTGATCAACATGGAATTCACCATCCATCAGGGGAAGAGAATTAAACAATTAATTATTTAGTGCTCATTTCAGCAGCACGTATACTAAAATTGAAACAATTCATTATTTGGGGCATCTGGCTGGTTCAGTTGGTGGAGCATGTGACTCTTGATCTCAAGGGTCATGAGTTTGAGCCCCACGTGGGGTGTAGAGTTCACTTTATTTATTTATTTTTTTAAGATTTTATTTATTTATTTGAGACAGAGACAGAGCACAAGCAGGGGGAGGGGCGGAGGGAGAGGGACAAGCAGACTGCCCGCTGAGCATAGAGCCCATTGCAGGGCTCAATCCCAGGACCCGAAATCATAACCTGAGCCCAAAGTCAGATGCTTAACCAAGTGAGCCACGCAGGTGCCCCTAGAGTTCACTTTAAAAACAAAACAAAACAATTCATTATTTAGTTATAATTGTGATAAGTGCTATCAAGGGAAAGTATAAGAAGCTATGAGAACACATAATGGAGGATACGAACTGGGAGTACAAGGAAAGCTTTCTTGAAGAACTGACAGTCGAAGTGAGCTTTGAAAGTGTAGTAATTAATAAAATGTTCATACATTTTTGTGGGGGGTGGTTAGGGTCAGACCATTCCAGGCAGGAGAAACAGCATAAACAGCACAATAATAATTATTATTATATCTTCTCCTTACGCTGTGATAGGCACTCTGCTAGGTACTTTACATATATTATCTCACTGAAACTCCCATAACCTGATTAAGTACATGCTGTTTTTATCCAAATGAAACCTATGAGGAAATGAGGCACAGTGAGGTTGAATGACTTGCCCGGAGGTCACAGAACTAATATGTTGGGAACCTTCCTAATGCTCTCAGTATAAAGTAAACCCATCCTTCTACCACAGTCCAAATGGCACCCACATGGCCCTGTGTACTCCCCCAGGTAACTTTTGTATCCTGTCAGTAACACGTTTGTCTGTCTCCCCCAAGAAATCTGACATTTCTCAGGGAGAAGAACCCTAACTAATTCACCTTTGTTTGCCACAGGGCCAAGCACAGTGCTTACAGTAGGCCTGTTGAATGCATCAGGACCTGTTGAATGCATTAGGAGAATAGCCCAAAAACCCAAATACTTTTGGCTGGATCAAATTAATTTATTTACCTTGTTTGTAGCTTCTACTCTCAAAATCCATATTCATTTTAGAAAAGTAATACGCTTTCTGCATGGCTAACAGAAAAATCAGGAAAGGAGAAGACAAGCCAAAACACAAAGACAAAGGAAGCCCAAGAGCATCTCTGGAGAATGCCAGATCTCCTGGGTAGGACTATCACAGAGTCAACATGAGTGAGGAGCCGGCAGGCTTGAACTTGGAGTCTCTTCTAATCTGGTGCCTTGTTCTTTGGGCTACACTGTGTATCTTCTGTTCACTCCTCCCTACCTACTCTCTACACCACTCTGGGCCCCAAGAGGCTTCTAGCCAAAGGAAGTCACTGGTGGGAGATGAGGAAAGGGAAGAAAAGTAACATCAGAGTAATCGTTCCCCTTACTCCCTCAGTGTAAAACTGCTTTTACTTAAGGTTTCAGTTACTATCCTTCCAAATGCAGCTTCTATGTCTTGGTTCTGGTAATCCTTCATCTATCTCTTCAAGGCCAGGGGTAATAACAGAACCGAGCATTACTAGTATTGCCCTTTGTGGTTTCCCTACACTCTGCGCACACTTCTGTAAACAGTCACTTTATTAAACTCTCCTCGAATTACTCTAATGTGAGTGTGCCATCTGTTTTCTTCTGGGAGCCTGACTGATATGTTGGCCTACTGGTCTGACATGCCTCAGAGAAGCAAGGCGATGGCAAGGTGAGATGCAATGAGGAGAGACTGCTAGGAATACTCAGAGGGAAGAACTAGGCAGAAGAAGGTGAAGGGGACAAAAACTGGAGGGACCCAGAAGAAATAATTTCTTCTTTTGTGAATTTTCAGGGTGTTATGTAAAAAAAAGGGGAACTCCACCTTAATCAACCAAACCAAGTCTTAAGAAATCAGAGATCTCAAATTCTAATCATGATCATGGCTTCTTCTAGGTATAGGAAAACTCAAAAACCACTACATCAAAGCTGGAAATAGTCTCCCTATCCTTAGTTTGGGCATTATAATCAAACTAGTGTTAAGAGGTTCTTCTCAAAAAAATGTCAATTTAAAAGAAATAAAATACCTGACACCACTGGAGCCAACTGGAGGTACCCTGCTAATCACGGTACTGACTGTTTGTAGAGAAGACAGAAACAACAAATCAGAGGCTTCTGTTTTCTTTAAATCTTGCAGATATACGCCTTCTCTGTATTCAGTGTTACAGCAGCCTCAAAGCTCCCATCTCTTTACAACCTGCTCCTTTGTTCTTTGCACACTGTTTAATGATGTCTATCTCCACTAGGACCCACAAGCAGAGCCTTTATAGAACACAGGGTCTGTAGCCTTCTTTTAAGACAAGTGAAAGAACCACTGTAACAAAATAGCTGCCACTTTCCTTCACCTTGTCTCCAGTTCACCAACTGCATATTTACAGGAGAAACCCACTCCTGCCTTCTATCTCCTGCCAAAGCCACTGAACAGGTCCTTTATGGATAGCTGAAAAAGATACTGTAATTTGATAGTCATCCTTTTTTTCCTGCTCTAATTATTATTTTAACGGGCTTCTTCTTATTTTAATAGATTTTTTTTAATAAGGAAATCTTACTTACAAATTTTAATTAGCTTACTGAATATTCACTGCTTTGGAATAAGTAGTTTAATGAGGAAGGAGACCTCAGGCTACTAACTAGCCTGGAGTGTCCAAAGCAGCTTAGGGGGAAATGATGCAGTCCTTGTGATAGAAGCCCAGGCCTGGGCCTCACAAACCAGGACTCTGCAGCTGGGGCCCCAGGGATAGAGGAATCACACTGCCTCTTGCAGGGGGAAAAAAAAAAAAAAAAGTAAAAATCCACTCTCTTGCTTTTTATCAAGAACCTGTGTGTAAGAAGAACCTCCAGCTCTCCCACTTGTAAAGACTTGTGACTCTGTCAAATCACTTAACCTCTCTGAACATCAGTCTCCTCATCTGTAAGGGTTAGATAATAATTTTTTCCACACTAGACTGTTAGAAAAGCGGGTCTTGTGCACCGCTTTAAAAGCTCTAAAATACGTTAGTTGAATGAATGAATGAATGAATCTTAATGTTGCCAATTAACCTCTTTACTATTTCAGGTTCTCATCCGTTAAAAAAAAAAATCAATCCTTTCTTTACAGTACATTTCAATTACAGTAGCTATGAAGAATAAGTGAACATTTTTCATTCTAAAAACACCTAGCAGAGAAAGTAGGGGCCAGAGTTCTTTAAACTCAAAATTGGAATCAGGAGAACAATGAAGTTTTTTGTGACTTGCTAATTTGAATAATCAATGCAAGTTAGCTTTATTTCAAAAAGTAAAAGCATATTAATATCTCCTTCACTAATTAAGAATATGTGACAATTTAAGTATGATTCTCAATGCTTATGACATTTGAAATAATTTCTTCTTTTGTGAATTTTCAGGGTGTTATATAAAAAAAGGGGAACTCCACCTTACTCAACCAAACCAAGTCTTAAGAAATCAGAGATCTCAAATTCTAAGTTCAACCTGCAAGTCTATGTTAAGGACATTTATATTTATAATATATTAGCACAAATTAATGTAGGACTAACAAAAACTGTAAATTTTTCATTTACCAGTGCCTATTTATATAATATATAGTGAATTTTAAAAACTATAATAATATAATAATATATATTAACTTCATATGTAAGACCAAACTCCTGATCTCCTTTCCCCCTGAAAAACCTGCTCCTCCCAAATCCCTCCCCATCATACTTAATGAAAACTGCATCTTTCTGCTGCTCAAGCCAAAAATGTTCGAGTCCTCCTTGACTTTCTTTCTCACATCCTACATTTCATCTGTCAGTAAACCCTCCTGGCTGTACCGTCACAATTATCTGGAATCCAGCCGCTTCTCATCATCTCTACTACAAACCTCTTGGCCCAAGTCACCGGCACCTTCTGCCTGGATTATTGCAAAGAACCCTAACTGGTGGCTGCTTCTCCTTGCCCCTCACTCTATTGTCCATACAGCTGCCATGGTGATCCTGCTAAACTTTAAGTGAAATCATGCCACTCCCCAGCTTTCCACTTCACTCAGAGGAAACATCCGCCATTACCGTGGTGTCCAAGGCCACTGCACCATTTGGATCTCAGGATCTCTCTGACTTCATCTCCTACTACTTCTCCCACTTGCTCAGGCAACTTTTACCTCAGGCCCTTTGCACTTATTGTTCCCTCTGCCTGGAATGTTCTTCACCTGTTAGCCACATGGCTTGTTCATTCTCTCCTTCAATCTTTACCAAAAGATATTTTCTCAAGGGAGGCTTTCTTTACCATTCTATTAAAAATTGCACACTTCACTCCCTGTTCTCCTTCCCTCCTTTATTTTTCTCCATAACACCTATCACTTTATTCTAATTTATCATCTCATTTACTTATTTTATCTGTTTGCACTCTCCCAGGAAAATATAAGCTCCATGAGGGCAGGCTTGTTGTTGTGTAAGTAGTAAACTTTTTAGTCAAGTGAAATATATATATGCCAAAAAGGAGGCACACGGTAGAGAGCATGATGAATTTTCCAAAAAGTGAAGACACCCATGAAACCATCACTGAGATCAAGAAACATCAGGGGTGTCTGGGTGGCTCAGTCAGTTAAGCGCTTGACTCTTGGTTTCAGCTCAGGTGGTGATCTCACCGTGGTGAGATCAAGCCCCACAAGTTTCTTTCTCTCTCTCCCTCTGCGCCCCCTGTTCAACCTCGTGTGTGCGTTCTCTCTCCCTCTCTAAAATAAATAAAACTTTAAAAAAGAAAGAAAGAAACATCATCTTTCCAATCACTATTCTCCCAAGGGTAATCACTTTTATCCTGACTTTTAACACTAAGATCAATTTCGCCTGTTTTTGAACTTTTTTTTTTAAAGTAGTCTCCGGGGTGCCTGGTGGCTCAGTCATGATCCCAGGGCCTGGGATGGAGCCCGGAGTCAGGCTCCCTGCTCAGCTGGGGGTCTGTTTCTCCCTTTCCCCCTGTCCCTTCCCCACTCCCCTGCTTGTGCTCTCTTTCTCTGTAAGATAAATTTAAAAATAAATAAATACATAAAGTAGGCTCCATGCCCAACGTGGGGCTTGAACTCATGACCCTGAGATCAAGAGTCTCATCCTCTGCAATTTGCATTTTTCACTCATTATTATGTTTCTAAGATTCATTCAAATTGGGTGTACATAGTTGTAGATCATCCCTTTTCATGGCTATATAGTAACCTGTAATGGGATTATACCACAATGGATTTATCCATTTCCGCAATCAATGGACAACTTTCTTACTTCAAGTTTTTTACCATTTTCAAATAATGTTACAATGAATATTTTCACCCATGTCTCCTGATATACGTACACAAGAAGTTTTCTAGAGCAATTTCACTTAGAGGTAAAATTATGGATTTAATGGTATAGGTACATTCAAATTTATAAGATAATGCCAAAAGTTTTCCAAGTAGCTATACCCATTTACATTCCTACCAAGAATATTTAAGAGTTCCTGCTACTGTATATTCTTGCCAACCATGTGTGGGCTTGGAATGGTCAAATTTAGGATTTTCTGCCGCAACCTGGGATATGTAAAATGTGATTTCATTGCAGTTCTTGAATAACATTTTCCTGATTATTAATAAGGATCTTCTCATATAACTGAATATATTATTCTGTGAGGTCCTTATTTATGTTTTTTCTTATTAATTTATAGGAATTCCTTCTGTATTTTGGATATTCATCTTGCACATACACTTACAAATCCCTTCTTGCAGTCTGTGGGCTGTCTTCACATTTTAAAAAAGGTTTTATTGGAAATGATTTCAAACTTGCAAAAATAAAAACAGTACAAAGAACATCTGTGTATGCCTTCTACTCATATTCACCTGTTATTAAACATTCTGCCCCATTTGTTTTATCATCTGTGTGTACTCATGCATGCACACTCTCCCTCTGTGTTTATAGGTTTGTGTGTATGTGTTTACATATATACATGCACACACATATAAACACACAGACACGCACACTTTTTTCCTGAACCATATGAAAGTAAATTATATACGTCATGGCCCTTTATCCCTACGTAAGTCAGTGTGTATTCCCTAAGACCAGAGATGTTCTCTTATAGAACGGTAGTACAATTACAAATTATAATTGACTTAAATTAACCTAACCCAATATCCTTCACGGCATTTTTTCCCCTTTAGTATAAGATCCAGTCTAGGGTGAGGTATTGCATTTACCTGTCATGTCTCTATCCTCTTTTAGTGTGAAACATTTCCATGGCCTTTCTCTGACATTTTTCAAGAATACTGCTCCCATCCTCCTTTTTTCCCTAACAGAACACTCCTCATTTTGTTTGTCTGATGTTTTCTAGTGATTAGATTCAGGTTACTTTCTTGGATGAAACACTACCCACAATGTCCACCTGTCCCACTTTGGTGATGTTGCTTCTAATCACCTGATCAGGGTTTTGTTCCATTTCTCCACTCTATAATTGCTTTTTTTTTTTTTAACCCTTGCAACCAACAAAGGGCCTATGGAGAGCCACTTTAAGACCATCTTCTTCATCAAAATTTCTCCCTAGATTTAATATCTACTGATGACTCCTGCCTGATCCAATCTTTACCAAAATAGTTACATAATGTTGATGTTTCAGTCTTTATTAAGTATTTTGATAAACATCTTAGCACTAAATTTATCTTTTCCTTTGTTGTTTATACTTTTTATGGTCTTTTTAAGAAATTTTTTCCTACCCTCAAAGTACTAAAGATATTTCCTTACATTTTCTTTTGAAAGTTCCTTACTTATTCTTAATTATTATTTTAAGCAGTATTTTAAGCAATAAAGAATAAATCAGTTTCATATACCCTAAATCTAGCAAAAATTGTGTTGCTACAATTGCCTGTTTTCACTGGATTTCAATTTTTTTAAGTTAGTTTTTTTTTTTAAAGATTTTATTTATTTATTTGAGAGAGAGAGAATGAGAGATAGAGAGCACAAGAGGGAAGAGGGTCAGAGGGAGAAGCAGACTCCCTGCTCAGCAGGGAGTCCGATGCGAGACTCGATCCCGGGACTCCAGGATCATGACCTGAGACGAAGGCAGTCGCCTAACCAACTGAGCCACCCAGGCACCCCTAAGTTAGTTTTGTATATGAACGATTTCTGGATTCTAAATTTAATTGTATTTTAAGTATGATGTATATTTTAAACAATACTTTTTCTCTTTAGAAAGTAGTTAACCTGTCAGTTCTGGAACATTCTCTGGTTTCACCTCTAAACAACTTAAATAATAGGGCACTAATTTATAAGGCTAGCAATTGATGTCTAATACTTAAAATGATAACATCATTGTTCCCACTTCAGAGATGTGTAGGAGGGGAATTGTTGAGGGGAAATTAACTTCTTTAGGCAGGAAAAGGGTAAGAGGGGAAGAAATTGTCACAATTTAATGCTTAAACAGATCCCTGAAATTCTGCATTTGAAAGGCTGAACTGGGAGAAAAAAGGTCAGCAAGTCTGCTTTGTAGACAGACTATTCTAAGTCTCTATTATTTCCATGTCTGAAGCAATTACCAAAAAAAATTTTTTTAACCTAACAAAGCTGTTTTTCTATCAGAAAATAAGTGAAATGAATATAGTAATATACTTAAAAAAGTAAGTAATGTGTTCCTAGCCTATTTTAGAAGTAGAGCAAAACCTCCCTGGTTCGGAGCAGTCAGAAGGAAACTTTTCTCCCACTTATTACACAGCATGTGTTAGGCAAGTCCTACATTAGACACAAAATGCTAGTACTATACTAATGAAAAGCCAGGATCTTATCACTTTCAAAAAATGTATATAATCTGTGTTATTCTCCAATGGTAACTATGTTATAGAAGTAAAAAAGAAGCAGAGACATGAAAACACCTTAATTGAAATTGGACCTGCAAACATTTGAATTCTAAAGTCAGAGAGCTCTTGGGAGAGCCTGAAAATGGGGCTCGGCATCATCAACTGACGTTTAGCATGAGCCCAATCCTTTCACTAATGTTCAGGGGAAAAGCACACACCAGAAAAACACCCACTTAATTTCATTTTCCCTATATGACCCAGCACATTAGACTGTTCCTTAATATTCTAAGTGGCAGTGAGTACTATATAACCCAGACAGGAATGTTTTATATACATCTTCACAAGTTGGTAACTCAAATCAACTATATTCCATTTCAAACTGGGCAAGAGGAATCAAGATAAGCCACTATTTCATAAGAGAATGACACTAACTCTTAAATGATAGCATAATTATAAACTGAAGGTTGTTCTAGAGGTTCTATGGAAAGTAATGCCAAAACAGAAGCTAGAAATCATCTCAAACCCAGACCTTAATCCCTTAAAGAACAATGACTTAAAATACTGATACAAAACTTTCAGTAGAATCTGAAGGGGATCTTTAATATCTTGGACTTCATATGTACAGCAGCAGTATTTATTTAGAAACTACTTTAAAATTTTTGTGACCCATGACCAAAAGGGAACATTGAAATTTCTGCCAAGGGTCAGCTTTTCCTTAAGTTCCACTGCAATAGCTGGTTGGCAATTACCACATTTGCGTGCTATAAAGAAAAGCTATCTCGATGTCAATCTATAAACAACAGTATAAGTATTTAAATAAAATTATATTTTAGAGCTAATGCCAGTAAAATATACTTATTTTATAAGGAGGTACAGTTGTTCATTTGTTTGTCTCCAATCCTCAACCTAAATACCCACCTATCTGCCTAAAACTAAATGTATTTTTGTTAGAAGATGACAGCTAATTTCAGGGTCACAATTTATTACAAATAAATGTTAAAAACAAAACAAAACAACAACAACAACCCAAAAAACAGTGATACGTATAAACTTAATTCTTCTGTTTAATGAATAACAAGGAAGCAAAGAAATCCTTGGGACCCAAATATCATAGCATGGTTACCAAGAAAAGACTTAGTGAATTCCTCAAAGCTTTCACCAAAGAGTTATATTAAATTTCCTTTCGGCAACAAATAAATTGGTTTCTCACTGGTAGAAGCTTAGGTCAGTCATCTAAATCAGGGAAAGCAGGACTACATGCCATTTACTGAAGAGTCACTTAAGAATAAACTGTGTCTCTCCCCATGGCATGTTTATGTCCTCTCTATAGAAGATTTACACTGGGGTGGTGGGTGATTATCTTGATTCCTTGCCACTTAGGATTAAAAAAAAAATCACCTAAGCTTTAAAAGCTTGCATAAAAATGTGCGAATATCTATATTTTCTTTTTATCTTCTTTGATGATGGAACACATGGATCTGAAATTTGGTGATACCCTGAGCAAAAAATAGGGTTCCTATATCAACAGGGAAACAAGACAGACCCACGGTGTCCTCTCACCTGTGACACTGTGATGCTGCATTTCTTGGCCAGCTCCTCTTTGGCTTCTTCACTGGGGTAGGGGTTACTGAGGTGTGAGTAAAAATATTCATTCAAGATTTCTGTGGCCTGTTTACTGAAGTTACGCCTTTTTCGTCTATGACAAGAACCAAGAGAGAATTATAGTTATAGTCAGCCTTAACCAAAGAGGGATATACTGATTAGAATTATACGAAAAAAATAATTTCTATTTTTAAACATTCTTAGGGTCTGATTTATCACAATGATATTGCAGTTATGCTCTTGGCACCCTCCAAAGCACTTTACAAATCATTTTAAGATAGAGGATCACTAAAAATACAAGAATGTGAAGCACAATTAACTTGATTCTTTAATTTATTCAACAAGGATCTACTGTGTTATAGGTATTCAATGAAGATCCAGTGGGAACAAAACAGGTAAGGTCTATCAGAGAGTTTACAGGAGATTGGAGAGAGCAGAAAGTTAGGGGGAAGAAAGCCATTAGACATGTAACACGGAAATAAATACAAATCATGGTGACCATATCAAGTGTCATGAAGGAAAAGTATAAGGTATAAGAAGGAAATTTAACATAGATTACAGAGTCAGGAAAGGTTTCCTTGAAGGAGTGACACTGAATCCGAGACCTGGAGAAAGTGTAGGCATTACTCAGATAAAGAGTAGAATGGGAAGAGGAACGAGCAGAGAAAGTGGTTTTGAAACAGAAACGAGCTTGGAAAGTTCAAAGGGGTAGAGGAGACTGGAACACAGTAAAAATCAGGAAATGTGTGAGTTGAGTATGGAAGGATGGGCAGATGCCAGATTATACACAGGCTTAGTGGATCCGTAAGAATTTTTGGATTTTAAGTGTAATAGGAAGCTATTAAAGGCTTTAAATTTTAAGTTCCAAAAAGATCATTCTGACTGCTGAGAATAGTTGGAGGAGGGCATGAAAGGAAATGCAGATTTTTTGAAAAAGATTTTATTCACTCATTTGACAGAGAACGAGAGAGCAAGCAGGGAGAGGGAGAAGCAGACTACCCACTGAGCAGAGAGCCCGACAACGTGGGGATTGATCCCAGGATCCTGAGATCATGACCTGAGCCAAAGGTAGATGCTCAACTGATTGAGCCACCCAGGTGCCCCAGGAAATGTAGATGTTTAAGGGGACAACTGCAATGGTCAAATTGAGAGATGATGGTAACCTGGCATAGGGTGAGAGTAATGGAAATAAAAAGATTCAAGATCTGTCTAAAAGGTAAAAACAGTGGGACTTGGTGATGGATTGGATGGGGGCAGTGGGTGGAGGAGAAAGAGAAGGAAGGTAAGGAAAAAATACATTAAGAATTTCTGGATTTTTCTGCTTAAGCAAGTGCCTGGACTAAGGCATGATTTGCTCACAAGGGAAAGAGTAGGGGAGGAAATTTTCTTTGTTTTTACTGGGAAGGGTGTGGCAGAGTCAGAAGACCAAGTATTTATTAACAATTTATTTCAAACAGCAAAAATGTTACTTATATTTGGGTTTTGTTATTAAAAATTTTTTTTAAAGATTTTATTTATTTGACAGAGAGACAGCAAGAGAGGGAACACAGGCAAGGGGAGTGTGAGAGGGGAAGCAGGCTTCCCGCTGAGCAGGGAGCCTGATGTGGGGCTCGATCCCAGGACCCTGGGATCATGACCTGAGCCGAGGGCAGACGCTTAATGACTGAGCCACCCAGGCGCCCCTTGTTACTACAATTTTAAAGAATTCCAACCTGAAAATTAGCATTTGTCAGACTTCACTTTAAATTAGATCCTCCATTAACTAGAAAATACTTCCCCAAATAATTTTCTTAATACTGCCTTCCCAATAATCTTAATGATCGTCTCACTTGTGATATCCTATACTCAGGAAAGAGTCAGTAGGCAGTTGTAAAATGTGGAGACCCTATGAGATTCTTCTAGTTAAAATGATGTCACTAACATGGCAGGTTAAGTACGTGATCTATGTCTCAACATTAAGGGAGAGTCAGGGGAGGAAGAAATCTAGGTCTGATCAAAACATCTCAGGTTATGAGTCCTGAAATTTCCTAATTTCAATAATTTTTTGGAAGGTTAAACTGTCGGTTGTTTCCTGAAGGATGAAGAAGAGATTGAAGATCTACTTAGGGATTAAAATCTACAGGATGTGATGATGAATTAAATGGGGGAGGTGGTGAGGAAAAACAGGGAGGGAAGGAAAGGGAGAGAAAGACACCAAGAACAGCAGTTGGGATTTTTGCAGCAGTCATGCATTCCTCTGACCTGGGGACACTTTGAAGAGGCACCCTCTGACGAGGAGGTGTGTGGGTGCGTAGGGTGGAAAAGGTCTAGAGTAGGTATTGAAACTGTCAAATCTATAGATAATTACCTGGCCCACAGATCATATTTGTTGAGACTATATAATAATGACCTACCCATGAAAATCTAAGTTTCTGGCTTCTTATGAAAACTTGGAAGATCAGTCACACGAGTCCCACATTCTCAGAAGCCAGCCATAGGCTAAAGCTGAGTGATGGCTATGCCCCCCAGATATGCACCCATCTGCTGTAATCCTTACTGTCCCTCATCCAGCCACTCCACTCAATTCTCTTTTATGTAAGTGTGTGAATTTGGGACTCTAAGTTCTAAAACATGGAGTCCAGAGCACCCTTCTTTGTTAGATGGGATGCTGCTCAGGTCCTGAATGGTTGAATAAAGCCAATTAGATCTTTAAAATAATAAAAATAAAAATAAAAATAAAAATAAAAATAAAACATGGAGTCCAACAGCAAGACTGAGGCTTGATACAAGAGCATTTCTTTGGGAAACGAAAGGAGGAATGAGCAGGAACATATCTGAGAAAGCAAAGCTAAGTTTAGCTCATTTATCAACTGTGCCTAGGAATGGTTTTAGTAAACACTGAAAAACCTCAGAGAAAAAAATCATGAGCAGAAGAGAACACCTCACCCCAGATAGTCTGGCTACGTCCAAACTACTCGAGCACTCCTACTAGAAGAGCAGAGGCACCGATGCAAATTTATTCTTAAATGTTTTGCATTGGTACACGCTTCAACTTGTCCAATTACCAGGAAAATGTGAGTATGGCCACAGGAGAAGCCAGAGTGAGCAAGGAAATCATCTATCTGAATGAGCATGTCTGTCTAGAGCAGAAAAACCTCCGCTTCTCAGTGTAGAGGCTGGTTGAAAGGTGCTACAGGAACAGATGAAACCAAAGCTCAGTGTTTGCATTCACTTGAAGGCATAAAACAGAAAAACTTGGTATTACACTTTATTTATTTTTTTAGAAAAACGTTCCGTAGAAAACGCCCATTAAGCATCCCCCTAAGTTTCTTTCCTGCAGGGTTGAGCAAACTCTAAACGGCTGTGCCTCAGGCCAGTGTGCAGCGGCGCCTCAGCCCCAGGGCTGCAACCCGTCAGCATCTAACATCACTAACAGTGATCTCTGCGGGAGAAGGGACTCTGCTCCAAGCTCTGCTACCTTCCCATTCTGCCTCTGCTCACTCTGACTTGTTAACATACTTCCTCTTCTTGGAAGAAAAAATAAATCATTTAGGTGTATACATTATGAATGCAGTTATGTAATAAAAAAACACACACATGTTGACAAGGATGGGAAAGTATCAGCAAAAATAAGGAGAGCAATTGTTAGGAAGGATTTCTTTCTGAAGGAAGTACTTTTAAGTATCTCTGTTACATAATATTTTTTGTTAAAATACTCAAAGTTGAAAAGCAATTTTGAATTTTTTTTTTGTTTTCTGACACTACCTTAACTCTTTGACTTGAGATATTGAAAGTATGAAGGAGAAATAGTCATTCATCTTCTTAGCCAATAAATTACCTTTTGCAGCTTATTGTATTTAAGAAGCTTGCTGGAATCATGGGGAATATAAACGTTCAAGACTTGGCGGTTGTTTTCAATGGCAATGTGGCTTACTAGAAAGAGAAGAAATGTTCCTGAAAAGCTATAATAAAGGCAGTCTGAATGAAGCTTGGTCTAGAGAACTGTAACAATGTCATGTCAGTATTGAAGAGAAGGCAAGGACCAGTCTAGTGGAGTGATTAAAAGTGGGCTTCCTAAAAAGGGAAATTTAGGCTGGGCCTAGAAGGATGAGCAAGGTCTCACGAAATCAACAAACACGAGCACTCGCTCTGTTCCAGGCTCCATGCTGGACACCCTCACAGATGACAACTCATCAGTGGTGACCAAGTTGGGGTTGGGTTGGGAGTTTACTGTGAAAGGCCAGCGATGGGGGTTGGGGGGTGGGGAGTGGTTCTAGTCAGAGGAAACAGGGAAGACCAAGAGGGATTTCATTTTGTATTAATCACATGAGATAACAACTTGATGATATAATGAGAGCACTAAAAATGTTTAAACTTTGATCTAATAATTCCATTTCTGAGAATTAATCCTTAGGAAATAATCCTAAAGATCAAAAAGTTTCAATGAATAAAGATTTTCACTGAAACACTAGTTTCCATAAACATCTGTTTAAAATAGTATCCTCTTTTCATCATTTTCTTGCCCCTTACCTTGTTTTATTTTCTTCACAGCATGTATCATCCTATTACATTTCATTGCATAACTGAATAGAATACTGTAGCATACAGGCATACCTTGTTTTACTGTGCTTCACAGATACTGCAACTGTGACAAATTGAAGGTCTGTGACAGTCCTGCATTGAACAAATCTACCAGAGCCATTTTACCAATGCTTGCTCACTTGGTGTCTCTGTGTCACATTCTGATAATTCTTGTAATATTTCAAACATCTCTATTATTATTATATTTATTATGGTGATCTGTGATCAGTGATCTTTGATGTTACAATTGTGATTGTTTTGGGGTGTCAAGAACCGTGCCCATCTAAGACAGCAAACTTAATAAATGTTGTGTGTGTTCGGACTACTCCACTGACCGGCCTTCCCCCATCTCTCTCCATCTCCTCAGGCCTCCCTATTCTCTGAGACACAACAATATTAGTATTAGGTCAATTAATAACCCTACAATGTCCTCTAAGTGTTCAAGTGAAAGGAAGAGTTGCACATCTCTCACTTGAAATCAAAAGCTAGAAATGATTAAGCTTAGTGAAGAAGCCATGTCTTCGTTAAGCTTGGTAAAACAAGCCAAAAACTAGGCCTCTTGAGCCAAACAGTCAACCAAGTTATGAATGCAAAGGAAACTGAAAATGCTATCCCAATGAACACATGAATGATAAGAACGTGAAAACAACCTTATTGCTGATGGAAGAAGTTTTAGTGGTCTGGATAGAAGATCAAACAGGCCAGAACATATTCTCTTAAGCCAAAGCCTAATCTAGAGCAAGGCCCTAACACTTTTCAATTCTATGAAGGCTAAGAGAGGGGTGGAAGCTGCAGAAGAAAAGTCTGAAGCTAGTAGAGGTTGGTTCATGAGGTTTAAGGAAAGAAGCCACCTCCATTATATAAAAGTGCAAGGTAAAGCAGCAAGTGCTGATGGAGAAGCTGCAGCAAGTTATCCAGAACACCTAGCTAAGATCATCAATGCAGGTGACTACACTAAACAACAGATTTTCAGTGTAGACAAAACAACCTTATATTGTTGGAAGAAGATGCCATCTAGGACTTTCATAGCTAGAGAGGAGAAGTCAATGCCTGGCCTTAAAGCTTCAAAGAGGGGCGCATGGGTGGCTCAGTCGTTATGCGTCTGCCTTCGGCTAGGGTCGTGATCCCAGGGTCCTGGGATCGAGCCCTGCATCTGGCTCCCTGCTCAGGGGGAAGCCTGCTTTTCCCTCTCCCACTCTCCCTGCTTGTGTTTCCTCTCTGGCTGTGTCTCTCTCTGTCAAATAAATAAAATCTTTAAAAAAAAAAATAAAGCTTCAAAGAATAGGCTGGTTCTCTGGTTAGGAGCTAATACAGGTGGTCAGTGCTCACTGACCATTCCAAAAATAGTAGGGCCCTTAGAGTTATGTTAAATCTACTCTGCCTGTGCTCTATCAGTGGAACAACAAAGCCTGGATGACAGCATATCTGTTTACGACATGGTTTATTGAATATATTAAAGCTCACTGTTAAGATCTACTGCTCAGAAAAAAAAGATTGCTTTCAAAATATTACTCCTCATTGACAATGCACCTGGTTACCCAAGAGCAATGATGGAGATCGACAATGAGATTATGTCTTCATGCCTGCTAACACAACATCCATTCTGCAAGTCCATGGATCAAGGAGCAATTTTGACTTTCAAGTCTTACTATTTAAGAAATACATTCTGTAAAGATACAGCTGCAAGAGATGGTGATTTCTCTGCTGGATCTGGGCAAAGTAAATTGAAAACCTTCTGGAAAGGATTCCCCACTCTGAGGCCATTATGAACATTCATGATTCATGGGAAGAGATCAAAATACCAACATTAACAGGAATTTGAGTGTTCATAACACTCATGATGACTTTTTAGTGGAGGAAGTCACTGCAGACATGGTGGGAATATCAAGAAAACTCAGATTAGAAGTGGAGCCTGAAGTGGATGGAATTGCTGCAATCCCATGATAAAACTAGAACGGATGAGGAGTTGCTTCTTATGGATGAGCAAAAAGTGATTTCTTGAGATGGAATCTACTCCTGGTGAAGATGCCATGAAGATGGTTGAAATGACAACAAAGGACTTAGAATATTATATCAACTTAGTTGATAAATCACCAGCAGGGCTTGAGAAGACTGACTCCAATTTTGAAAGAAGCTATATTGTGAGTAAAATGCTATTGAAAGGCATCACATGCTACAGAGAAATTGTCTGTGAAGAATTAGTCATGCAGCAAACTTCACTGTTGTCTTAAGAAATTGTCCCAGCCACCCCAGCCTTCAGCAACCACCACCCCGATCAGTCAGCAGCATCAACACTGAGGCAAGACCCTCCACCAGCAAAAAGATTGTAACTTGCTGGAAGCTCAGATGACAGCATTTTTTAGCAACGAAGTATTTTTTAATTAAGGCATGTAGTTTTCTTTCAGACATAATGCTATTGCGCACTTAACAGACTATAGTACAGTGTAAACATAACTTTTATATGCACTGGGAAGCCAAAAAATTCATTTGATTCACTTTATCGTGATACTCACTTTACTGCGGTGATCTAGAACCCAATCTGCAGTATCTCTGACGTATGCCTGTATTTGTTTACTTGTTGACTGTCTATTTCCCCAAGTAGAAGGGAAGCTCCAACTGGGGCAAATATGTGTTGTTTTGTTTTGTTTTTAAAGATTTTATTTATTTATTTGACAGAAAGAGACACAGTGAGAAAGGGAACACAAGAGCGGGAGAGGGAGAAGCAGGCTTCCCGCGGAGCAGGGAGCCCGACATGGGGCTCGATCCCAGGACCCTGCAATCATGACCTGAGCCGAAGAGCGGAAGGCAGACACTTAAAGACTGAGCCACCCAGGCGCCCCTTGGGCAAATACGTTAACCTATCTTGTTTACTTTTAAAATCTTCAGCATAAGTAAATACCTGTAGAAGGAAGGAAGAAAGGAAGGAAGGAAAGAAGAAAGAAACTATCATGGAAATTAATAGGGACAACTTAAATGCTCAAAAAATGAAGGAATAGCTAGGTAAATTATTTATTATATATCCATTTGGTAGATTTCAATTATTAAAATATTTAAAATTAGAGATTACATTATATAAAAATGTTATTTATTCATGGTAAATTTTTTAAAAAGCAAACCAAATCATGCATATTGTACCATCACAAGAACATTTTTTTTCTAAAGATTTTATTTATTTATATGAGAGAGAGAGAATGAGAGATAGAGAGCACGAGAGGGAAGAGGGTCAGAGGGAGAAGCAGACTCCCTGCTGAGCAGGGAGCCTGATGCGGGACTCGATCCCGGGACTCCAGGATCATGACCGGAGCTGAAGGCAGTCGCTTAACGAACTGAGCCACCCAGGCGCCCACAAGAACATTTTTTTAAAGCCCCCAAACCAGAAGCAAATATTCTAAAGCATTTAGGGTGATTTTTTTTAAGTAGCAAAAACGTGGTTGTCTTTTATCCTGCATCTTTCTATTCTACAGATTTTCCAATTTTCCATAGTGACCATGGGAATTTTTAAATAGGAAAAAAATAGAATAAAACTTCAGAGAATCTTAACAACAAAAAAGTAATTGAGGCAGGAACAGGTCATGTAAGGCCTTAAATGCTAGGTTAAGTAGTGTGTATGTGAGTTATCCAGAACTGAAAAGCTACTGTGGTTTTTAAGCAAAGCAATTAGGGCATCATGGGTGCCAGAACCAGAGAAGGGGTGCAGAGGGAGGGGCAAGAAAGGGACCAAGACTGGAGACAGGGAGACCCAGGAGGGAACTGGGCTAGTCCAGGTACAAAAGGATGGGCCGAGTAGTGTGAGGGTGGAAAAAAAGAGCTAAAAGGGGCAATCCTGAAAACCAAGCATTGGTGAGTTCTGGTGACTAATTCAGTATGGAAGAAGGAACCAAAAATGATACAGGGCTTTCCTTAACTAGGAGAATGGTAGTATAGTCAGGTGGCATACGTTTCTCTGTTTGGCTCTAAGGAAGAGCTCTGGCATAAACACTGTCCCACACACCTTGTTTTCCAGTTGAGAAGCTAACGTAGTTATTTTCTTTAATATTGTAAAATTTGGATGATAATTACCGCCTCTGTCAGATTGCAAGAGAGAGAAAGCAAAACAAAACAGAAACTCCTTTCCAAAGCTGAAGACTGATCACAAACTTTAGCAATGCCCAAGAGGCATCTCCGCAGAGGCAGCACACCGTAGGAGCCTGACAATTCTATTACATCATCTAGTAAGTTCAACACGTCATATACAATTGATTAAAACTCCTGCCAAACTTGAAAGTTTCAGATAGAAGGGAAATTTTCATCCTTACAGAAGAGACCCATAGGCTTTCTTCCTTGATTTGGAAAAACAGTATTTGGGGTTTTGTGGTCATTGCTATTAACTACAACACCACTTCCTTCTTGGGAGTATCAGTGTTTCCAAGTATTGTCTTATAATAGGCACAGGTAACGTAACATCAAGAAATTCTTAGAAAGCAAACCTTGTTAAAACAGAGTTACAAACTGAAAATTATCCTTAAAAATACTTTTTGAATCAGAATTAAAGGCTACGTCTTCCTAAGTCATTAGTAGCAGCACTACTCCCATCTGTTTTCTGAGTCCTCAAATTGGTAGCTAATAGTAGGACCACTCCCAGACAAGAGGAGGCCTCGCAGTGCAGGCACCAGGAGGTGAACTACCTATCCATTGTAGAGAAGAGCTCTTCTAGCCAAATTAAAGAAGAATCTAAGACCAAGTAGGCAGTTTTACAGAAAATAATATACGAGTGAAAGGGAAAAGGAAAAAAAGCCATGCAACAGATTTGTGGCCTCACATACCTGGCATCAAGGAACCTTGATCTTAAAATCATAACTGCTTCACAAGTGCTTTGTTTGAGCTGCATCTGAATGGAACTAAATTTTCGATGGATGATGCCCACCATTCTTTCAATCTCTTTTGGGGAAATGGGACGTGTTCTACTCTGCTCTCGGAGAAGGTTCATCACATGTGTAGTGAATTCATTACATGCCTGTAAAGGGGGGAAAAAAAAGTCACTCCTTAGGAATCTGGTATTTTATATTATCATACCCAAACATTAACATCTAAATTTCCACTTCATTTGCAATTGCCAATGGTATTATGCAGTGGTAGGGGAAAATGAAAACTAAGACACTTGTCAAATGGCAGTGGTATTTAGCTGGGGCAGCAAGAATTCTGAAACTATGAATGGCCCAACATGCAAAGGAGGCATAGCACTCAACTGTCCTTCCACCCACCCTTTTCCCAGTTCCAAAATGAGGTTTTCCCATTGGAGGATACGCTCTACCAACTCTTATTTATAGATATGAATATGTGTGTATTGTCAATACTATGCACCTCCTATTTTTCTCTGGGGTTTTACATTTATTCAGCAAATTTTTACCGAAGGGCTATGGGGTGCAAACTCTTCCCGATGCTACTAAGGTATAGAGAAATGAGCAAGATGTGGACTTGGTCTTTAGTAGGATAAAATATATGTAAGAAAATAATTCTCAAACAAGCAGTCTGTGCAAAGTGTCACAGAAGATATGAGTGTTTCCTAAGTTCCAAGGAGGGAGTAGTCTCATCTGGAGGCAGAGATCACATCACGCTTCATGGCAGAGTGACATTTGGGCTTTAAAGAATGGGTAGGATTTTTGAAAGGTGGATAAAGGTGGAAATTAGGAAGAATGCTAGGCACAAGAAAAACCTGGAAATAATGATATGCAGCAAGTTGAGAGGATGAGAGAGTATATGCAGAGAAGAGGGATTCAGGTCCATGGAAGGACATAAAGGGCCTTGGATGCCAAGCATGCCAATGTCCTGGAATAATTTGGCTGTGGTGTCGGCCTTATCAGTAGATATGAGCCATCTGTGGACAATGGGTAAAGCAGCTCAATTCTTCAGGGGAGTTGCAGCAGGAAACTAAGGATCAGATTTGGGTCTCAAACTTTTAACAACCCTCAACCCCTTTTCAGTTCACCTATATTCTTTTAGATCGATAAAACCAAGTAATGGGGCCTACACTGAAATCTACTACTGCTTTGGTAAATAAATCCTCAGTCTATACCCTTGAATAAAAAGAACATCTTCTGGCATTTTCATTAAAAAGGCAAGACAGAGATTCTGTATCTTACGGCACAGATGCCCCTGGTAGGGCAAGCAGACAGAACAATCATTGATCACGGCAAGACATAGTTTGAAGCTTTAATAATGTCCACTTCCCTACAGATATCCTGAACATTGCTCACATATAGCACATGATGGTTTTTCTAACTGCTCATTAGAGAACTAACCTTTCAAGTAAGTACACTGGGTGTTTCAGTTACTCTAAGCATTATGGAGCTTTTCTATAAATATTTCTAAGGTGAGGTAAAAGGAGTCTTGCTTACCAGATAAAGGGTGCTTCCCCCACCCTGTATGTTTTAAGTCTTAAGCAATTTAAGTGAGCAGTGACCCTAATGTTACACTTACAGGATTCTTCAGAGTATAGAATTGTGCAGTATAGACAGAGAGTAGGCATCCAATGAGCATCTACTAACGGGTCAGTTTTATTTACAATTTGAGAGTAATGTTCATTAATATCTGTTAGTACATTATCGCTGCACCATATGTGAAGAATTCTTCACTTGCAGATCGTGGTTAAGTGTAGAATGTCTATGACTCCCTGAAATTTTATCCAAGTTGTGTGCAAATGTGTAACACCTGAAGGAACAATCTGTGGAGTTTTGTTTTCTTTTCAGATTCTTAGCCAGTTTACAACTAAAAAAGGCTAAGAATTATTGTCCTAGTTTATGACACAGTAAAATGTTAAAGAACTGTGTAGCTCTAAAACCAGAACTTCTTTCTATCTTTAAGGAAACCAAAATAAAAATAAACTTAAGATTGTCCCCCATTATATTACTTACACTATCTTATGCCAAACTGAAAACAAGTGGTCACCCTGCCAAGAAATATATGTATATTTTTTTCTTGCACTTTCTCTAAAGAGATGTTCATATAATTTCAAAATTCTATAATTTGACAAACTCTCGCCCTCTGTTTTCTCATCAATAAAATGAAGAAAATTAGACTAGCACCATGTCCCCACATTGGGATCAGAAAGTATGTGCTTCTATAGCTAGTTCTAGGGAATGTTAACACATGGTCCAAAAATACAGTATTTTGGAAAATGCTGAGTTAACCAAAATTTTTAAAGATTTTTGTTTGCTTGTTTTTGCAAGACTCCACGACACTAATATGGCAATATGCAGAATAAATCTTTAAGGGGGAATGGGATAGCCAACTTTTCCCAAATAAATATGGACACAAAAATCTCTTTTCTCTAGAGTAGTGCTGTCCAAAAGAGATACACTGCAAGCCACATATGAAATTAAAAAGAAAAAAACCTCCAGTAGCCACATTAAAAAAATAAAGAATCAGGTGAAATTAATTTTAAAAATATATTTTATTTAA
Organism: Zalophus californianus; assembly: GCF_009762305.2. Classification (NCBI taxonomy): domain Eukaryota; kingdom Metazoa; phylum Chordata; class Mammalia; order Carnivora; family Otariidae; genus Zalophus; species Zalophus californianus. The sequence goes on from NC_045607.1 coordinate 9,455,609, forward strand.
CCCACTATATGAAAACTATTAACATTTCAACACATAATCAATATTTTTAAAACACGGTTAATGAAGTATGTTACATTATTTTCTGGGGTACACTTTCTAATCCAGTACATTGACAGTACATCTCAATTCAAACTAGTCAGATTTCAAGTCTCAACAACTACCCATGGCTAGTGGCAACCAGACTGGACAGCACAGTTCTATGGCATCTTGGGGACCCATGTGCTAAGAAAAACTCTTTGGAAACCACATACTGAGTAATCTTTGATGTTTCTTTTTTAATTCTTCCCCACCATGCGTTCACACAAACACACACAAAAAGACAGTTTCATTTACGAATGTCCTTGGTGAAGCAAGAGAAATTATTATTTTATTACATCTCAAGCCTTTACTATGTCTATAATATTCCCTGTTACAAAACGGGAAACAAACAAAAAGCATTTCTACTGCATATCAACGGATAGTTATCTTGAGAAAAAGCACTTGTGTGACTGTTTAAGTTGTGAGCTAAAGCTGGTTTTTTTATGGAACACCATTTTTTTTTTTAAAGTAAAACGACCAAATTATAATTATTCAGACTTGGGTATTTGGCAGATGTCCTCTCAAAAAAGAAGTGTGCCTGTCAAGCAAAAGAGCTGACATAAGTAGTGTGTATCTTAACAAAATTTGAGTTTTCAAGTGAAAATTAGAATTTTGGAAAATTTGCATCCACCATCGTGAGTTTCACAGTTTCCCAGTCAACTTTCTGATTAGCTTGGTGTTGATACTAGTTAACTATATTTTGGTATTATAAAATGAAATGTGTCAACACTGGAAAATGTATGTAACTCAGTGAACCAGTATTTTCCAAATGATCAATGCATGATGTTACAAAAACATGCACAGGTAGAAGATCCATTCGAACTGCATATTAGACCAATGGATTTTAAAGAAACAGACTGCAAAGAATTAATCGATATGGTTTCAAACTCTGCATTATAACTAACCTTTAAGGAATTACTTGTCAACTTTTGGTGTAATATCAAAGAAGAAAGTCCACAGCTACCTGAAAAGGCTATTACCATATACTCCTGCCTTTTCCAGTGCCATGTTTGTGCGAGGTCAGATCCAGATGCTCTTTGTATACTTCAGCCACGTTATAGCAGACTGACTGCAGAAGCACGTGTAAGATCCAGGTGACTTCTATTGAGCCCAACATTAAAGAGTTTGGCAAGAATGTAAAAACGTCATTATTCTCAAAAGATGCTGAGCTTTTGGGGGAAATACAGGTTTTTACAAAAATGTTATTTAGGTTAACATATAATGATTTATTATTATTTTAAGATTAATTAATAAATACTTTAAATTTTTCTCAGTTTTAATTTCTCTTATAATAAATGTTGACAGATACAATCCACCAAATAAAAGCTCTTAGGGGTCTCTCAAAACTTTTAAGAGTCTAGGTTTTAAGACCAAAAAGTCTGAGAACCACTGTACTGGACTATGGAAGCATTTTTAATTTGCACATATAACACTGCAAATTCCCAAAAACCTAGCTCGCACATTATGGTAACATATATCTTTGATAGGGTGTATGTCCTGATAAATAGTTCAAAACTCCTATGTGAATGATACCTGAGATGTTAGCTCTCTTAAGTTTTTCTCTGGCTGCATTTTAATCTCTCCAGAAAGAATGTTTGCCTATGGTTTCTAGGAAGGATGTAGGAAAAAAAGCGTTAAAAGCAAAAAGTTTCTGCATCTGAAAACTCATAATTTCCTAAAACATTTGCTGAATGTCTCACAACTTATTAAGTGAACTCATCTATGAATGCAAATGCTGATTAGCAATTTGGCAATAGCCCAACATTCACAGAATTCACATAGCTTTTCTTTAAACCAGTCGTTCATACATGATTAATTAGAACATCTCATTTATGTAGTATGCACTTTAGCTCATTACTCTAAGTAAAATTCGTTAAGTATTTACATTTAGATAATTAAAATCTGGGTACACCCTTAAGAAAGATGCATACACTTTAGGCAAAGTGATTTTTTTTCCTTTATACCACTGAAAGTAAATTACAGCCTCATTTACAGCATCCTCTGTACCAGTTTCACAGCAGAGCACAGTACTGCCTCATCTTCTATTCCTTAAAAGGTATATATTTTTTAAACATATAAATGCAGTGAGAATGATCAAATGATTGCAGAGTTGTTTTGAAGGGCCACCCAACCACACACTAGCATCAATGCTGTTTATAAGGTGGGATATTCGCTTCAAACATTTATCACAACCTCTGTCATACCTGTAAGACTATTAAAATAGACACTGGAGAAATTTTTCATTGCCTTATTATTTTTCCAAGTCAAAGTATCAGTTAAAATTTTTCTGGTCAATGTCCACAATACAAACGTAGAAACACCTTGTTTAATTGGAATATTCAGGAAATAAGAGTTTTGATTCCTTGAATTTTCTGATTTAAAGTAATGGCAGAAACCTCTTTTTCTTTTAATCCAGCTGTTGAAACCTACCTAAGGATGCATTTTTGTTTGTGTTTTAAAACACACCTAGCAATAACATAGTTAAATGAACATAAAGTATGAAAAGCTTCATCTGAAAAAAATATTTTCAATCAGCTCTTATCTATGAGAATTTCTCCTTGCCATTTGCTCCTTTCTCCTTAATAATCCAAAACCAATTGAAGATCTGAAATATCTGATTTATGATAATGATTTTAATGATATTTGTTGGCTAGTAAAACTGTCTCCTCTATATCCATACATATTTCATTTACACTCAAAATTAAAAGTTTTCAGGTCTGTTGAACTTTCAGGTTTGTTTAACTTTGTTAAAGTTTCATTTGTTTTGTGGTGGTGCTTTTTTTCATTGTGAATTCAAGATACAACCCCTTTCTTGCCTGTAAATTCACATCATTGAATGTAAACATACAAAATCAGACAGTGAGCAAGCACTAATTTTAGAGGAAGCTTTAAAATGGGTCAGTGATCAGATCTAAAAACTGAATTGGTCTTTTGTAACCATCCGGAGAAGCTGATTGCAGTCAACCGATCATGATACTCCCATTCTAAAATCTACTTTTTAAAGAAAGAATAAATCTCTTTTCAAAGTTATTGCCTCTCAAATTTGCATGTATCCATTTTCTAGATGTCTTTATAACCTTGCAAGTAACTCTAGTCCGATATCATAGATTTTGTATTTATGGGATGCTTATTAAATCAACAAATTCTTCTTGTTTTAGGATAAAAGTCAACATTTAAAGATTTTTTTCTAAGCCAAGTAGAAGGTGACCAATATGAGTAGGGAACAGCCACAAAGATGAAATATCTACTGTATCTCAACACATCTTACCTAATTACATGATTTAGGGGCCTATCTCATGAGGTTTATGTAAGGAGTACATTACATATGTTAAGTTCTTTGCACAGAGCCTAAGACATAATTAATACTTAATAAATGGCAGTTATTGACAATGAAAATGGCAATTATATGAAATTCATATTTTGCATATGTTAGCTATTCTGCAAGCAATCCCTACTCTGATTACTTAATACAGTTATTATATTCAGGCCTTCCCACTGCCTGAATAGTACAGATGGAAGTTGAAAACAAAAGAATATTCAAATATAAAACAATTCATTTTATTAATCAACTTTGTGGTCAAAGATACATTTGGCATGTAGAACTAATAAAGTAGAAACTTGAAGGAAAAAAAGGGAACATTCAAACACTCTTTCCAGCCAAGGAAAAGACCCAGCATGAAAGCTGACAAGAAGTAAAACTCTTCCCTTGGAGCATGACAAAGCCTTGCTTGGTAAAATGAAATATAAAGTTTCCATCAGATAGGACCCTTTTGTCTTTCCTGCTTACCTAGTAAGAACAAATAGCAAAATGGGATTAGGAGTTTTTGGGCTACACAATCTCTAATGTAATAACATCAGCATTTTTTAATCTGATAAAAATAAAACTCCTTTACAAAGGAGATTTTGCCAGCGAATCTAAACGCATAAATGTTGAGATCCTCAAAAAGCACAAGGACATGCCTTTACCATGGTTTAGGTTCCACATTCATTCTCCATTCCCCCAACAATTAATTGCCTATAGTCTGAAAGTCCTCTAGTAGCTAAATGGTATCTGATTGGTCTTGGGTACATTCGGTGTACATGCTTGGCTCCAGTGCTTCACCTGATTTGAGGTGAATTCAAAAGACATCTGTGAACTCAGAAAGCAGGTTCCCAGATGCTTGGGGAGGGTTGGGACCCTTACAACACTTTTGCCTTCAGCAAAAAATGTATTTCAATATAATTATAGTAGATAGCTTTCAATATGTCATCTCTATTATAGCAGCTGTAAATTATGGAGTGAATTGCCTGTGTACAAGCATTTCTTCTGGTACAAGCCAAGTGGGAGAGCAGCACAGGGCATGATATATCTTTTTCTTTTTAACTGAGAACAAATGACTAAGTCAAATTTCATTTGCAAAAACCAATGTGTCCATTTCCCTTTGGTAGAGAGGTGGAGGAAGCCAGAAGGCCTTCAATTTTTAAAAGCAGGCTTCCCAGGACTCTTGGCTCAAGTTCATTAGGAATTCACTTACTCTACTAGTTTGGGCCTTTAATCTTAAGAGCATATTTGAAAGTTATAGTAAAAGCATTTTTCAAAACCTGTCGTTAATCAACAAAAAAACAAAGAGGCAACCAGGCTTCTTTCCTAAAGAGAGAAGCAATGCACCCCTTAACAAAGTATTACAAGACAGTTGCTGCAAACTTTGAAAATTCTATATTCCTGTTGGGTGTCAGGATCAACAAAAGAGAAGTGAAATAGGTTTTTGTTTTTTGTTTTTTTTGAAAGGTGAAATAGTTTTGATTCGTTTTGGGTGGTAGTAATATTCAAGAATCATATTCTACTATATATTCTATGCCTAATATTTCAAAAGTGTTTGTAAGTGAATTTAGATGGTTATCACCAAAAATCATTATATCTGAGCCTACGTAATGAAGACAGAAGCTCAAAGGACATTTTCTGGGGGAAAAAGGACAGGAATCTAAAGACAGTACCATTCCTCAAACACGCATATAGAACCGAGCCTTGCAGCTTGGATTTAATTTTGCTCAAACTGTAGCTCTAGTCTGCTTAGCTTTGTAAATGTGGCTGTGTTTATAAGGTACTTTAATTTACTGCAGTGGTAGTGTTTGTTAATTTTATGGCAATCTAAATCTAAACAGGCTTCAGATACATTTTCATTACAGCTTCATTGCAAAACACAGTAGAGTGAATAGCTCTAAGATTCCAATGTAGTTTATTTCTTTCAGTAAAAGACTCAACACAATTTTCTGATGAAGCCACTGCCTTAACATGCATGTTCTTCCTATTACTAATAAGCTCTGCCACTCAAAATACCCATGTTCACCTTTAGGAGGAAAAGTATAATTTCTGGAAAGTCATTAAATGGTTGCTTTTTCCATCTCTACTCTGATCCCATTCTAAATGCAAGTCAACATGAGCAAATGAGAGAAAACCAGAATGTACTAAATTATTTTCCAATTCTTTATAAGTAGCAGCAGAATTCAGTGGAAAAGGAAGGCATATTGTCAGAAACTGACTTCAATACCTGATTCTGACACTAACCAGATGTGTGACACTGGACAAATCATTCAACCTGAGTCTCATTTTCTCATCTGTAAAATGGAAATTATAATGCCACCTATCTTGGAAATGCCACCCTTTTATCTCATTCAGTTCTGCTTGGCCCTCCTGGTAGCTCCAAAGCATATCCCTGGAAGGTCTAGTCCAGATAGAGCCCACAACTTGTATCCCAAAGACTTGTAAAAAACAATTGACTATCTTATGTCAAAACTCACTGATCAAATAACTTGGGAACTACAGAGAAAAGAGCTATAAAAGCCAGCCCCAAAGACAACTCAAGTGAATGAAATGCTGCTCCGTTGTTTCTAAAACAATTCAGAACCTACAGAAGAAAATTTGTAAACTTAAATTCTGTTATCAGCCAACCAGTCATCACACTCCACCTATATATTTGTCCATAAAACTACAGCAATTTCATATGCCTGTATTTTTCCTTCAGAAAGTGTCAAAAATGAGCAAGGAAATATACATTTAAGTGGTTTTTATTAGGTTACTGAATATACCGAGAAGTAAGATTCATTATTATGCTTTAAAACCCATTATTTCCCAATATATTGAATAAAAAAAAAAATCCAAAAATACATACCACAGATTAACTTTTGAAGAACCTGTGTGTATTCTTAAAGTAAAACAAAACAATTCAAAACAAAACAAAACCCCTGAGGACACTGACTGATGACAGCCTCACCTGATTTCCAACAGGGCAAGAGAGAAAAAGGAAGCTGGTATGAAGAAACATGGCAGGAAAGAATTAATTCTTCATCCAAAAAGTTGGGCCATTTGGCCCCAAATACTATAGATCTTTCCATGCAAGGTGAATGGTGGTATTTATTAAGTATGTATAGATGTATTTAACATAAAGTTATGCGATTAAGATTATACTACGAATTGGAACCATTTTCTTCTGTTTATGCTCAGGGCAACTTTTTCAACCATGACTTCTTTTGTTTACTCTCCATTATTCATACGTCAAATCAGAAAGCTCCATTTTTTGCATGTACATATATAAGATAATTTTTCCAAAATCCTTATTTGCACTTCTTCCACCAAAAATGATCCCTACAAATGAGGCTAGAGATACAGTTTGAGACCCCAGAAAGTACTATTCAGGAAAAAAAGACAATATCTTATAATATTAATTTATATTGGATTTTAACATCAAGCTACATAAACTTTCTACCCTCCTTCAAAACACACTCACCTCTGTAACAGAATCCAACATTTGCTTAATACCACCATATCCAGAATACTTGAGAAGGCAATGAAAAAAATAACATATACAACTGAAACTATGAAGGGAACTCAGAAGAAAAATCAGTAATAAAACTGACCAGGACACCCACATCACATTAAAGTGTTCGGACTTCATGAAGTGCCTGACCGCACAGTGAAGTATTTGGGGGTAAAATGGTATGATGCTTAAGACTTGCTTTAAAATACTCCACCAAAACCAAAACAAGGTGTGTGTGTGTGTGTGTGTGTGTGTGTGTGTGTGTGTGTGTGTGTGTGTGTGTGTGAGAGAGAGAGAGAGAGAGAGAGAGAGAAATAGGCAAAATAAGACTGGCAAAATACTGATATTATGTATCTGGGTGATGGGTGTCTAGGCAGTGCTTAATTTTAGGTTGAGCTCTATAAAACTGCCAGTACACAACTCTTTTGACCTAAAAACTTGGCAGTTTCACAGGATTCAATGTAATAATATTCCCTTTATTTGGGGGTACATTTAAATATTTCCATAATAATGCTTTTTAAAATTACCTGCTAGTGAAAAATCCTTCAAACTAAAAGGTTTTTAGGTTGAAACTAACAACTAAAGTAAGTTTAAAATGAACTACCAACATTTTACATGACTTCATTGAATCTAAAACTTATTTTTTCCCACCCCTTAACATCTCTGTGAAGTATGGAAGCATTTTACAGTCAATAGCATATTATAGTTCAATTGGGTAGTGTTAACTTTTTTCTTGGTGGTACCTAAACAATGACACAGCTTAAAATCAAAGATACCTTAGATTCAATGAAGTGTGGTTAACATAATTGCTGAGGACAGCATTTGTAATCCACACCTCTATCTACTCAGGAATTTAGCACACAATGCCCAGTAGTCCCTGCCCGGAGGTACCTATAATTATCCCGGAGTCTCCTCTTCAGAGAGAAAGGCCAGAACCTGCTTACTTTGTGACGGTAGCTCCCTCACCTATAGTCTGGCACAATCTATAAGGATTAATTCCTGGGAGGATTCTGGAGCTCACAGCATAGGAGGAAGAGCTCAGCTCTCTGTGCAGTGCTTCCCTTTAAAAGTTGTTAAAACTCATGAACAAGGCCAGTGCGTAAATGTTAATTAGCCAGGGCTCTGAAGGGCACCAAGCAGTGAGGTTAAAGGGGAAGGATGGCTGCAGGGGTGGTAGTAAGGGCACGTGAATGTGAGGAATGAATAAAACTAAAACAAGTAGATGGGACAAAATAGGTTTCACTTCACCTCTGAAATCTCAAAGGGACTTCATTTCATGAATCCAACAATTCACTTGGGTTTTTGCATTGACCTTATTTATTTCGCTCTTTGTGTCAACACCTACCCCTCACAGCCCTCAGAATTGGTTAGCGCAGTCTAATAGAAGAGCAATAGAGGGTTTGTGCAGGACTATGAGAGTGGCGGCTGCTGACCTGTTCATATTTCTCCAGTTCTGTGTGATAGATTTGTCTGATCTGGGTCAATTTGGCTCTGTAATCTGAGTGTTCAATAGAGTTATCTGAAGAACCTCCAGAGGCTGCCGCGGCTGCAGCTGCTGCCGCCGATCCCCCACCTTTCTCAGGACCTGAAACCCCTTCTGCCAAAAGCATATTGTCCAGTCTCATTAGCTGGGGATCGGGAGGGTCCTCCTCCTGGGCTCCTCTGATGCTGAGACCTTCAAAGGAAGAGAGAGACAGAGAGAGAAGAAGCGAGAAACAGGACAAATAGTGTGAGTATTTTTGTTTATTTGAGAAAATGATCAAACAACATTAGCGTACTACAATTCATGCTGAGAATTTCTTTGTTCACGTTTATCAATAAGCTTAAGTATGAAAATTCTTTTCGAGAGAATATTTACATGCATCCCCAGAATTTCTATTATTACCCCCTCTCAGTTTATCCTAGATTGGATCCCTAGAAAAAGGTAATTCTGGCTTCTCAGAATATGCTAACATCAATCTTCCCAAATTTTGAGGATTTAAGCATAAAATGTGAAGGGGGTAAAAAATTTGGGATTTTGAGAAAGGAAAAAAATAATTCCAAGGATATAAAACAGACACATCTAAAGGTAGTTATTCTGTTTCTCTGTATGTTTTGGAAGAACAAGAATTTAAAATCCCACAGAAAAATTCATTCACAAACTATATCCAAAAATTAGAAAATAAACAGGATTAGAGGGGAGTTTCCACTGTGTAATTTTAGGGGGAGAAGAGAAATTCATACATCATGAGGTAATTAGCTATGCTTTAAAAATATATATTAGTGAATGAATTTGTTAAGCAGTTGCCTGCAAACTGTGAAATCAGGACCCTAAATAGAATACTAAAAATGTACCACTGGAATGGCAATACAGTGCTGGGCACAGTAGTCTCAATCTAATTTTGTTTTTAAATCAAGAACTTCCTAAGTGATGCCCAGTCAGCAACCTCATCTGAGAACTATAGATCACAGCTGACAATTCATAGGTTTAATCAGGTCACATAGGCTTTCTGCCAAGATGTTTTCAACAACACAGAAGACAAAGTTTTAAAATAATTATCATGGTATAAAAAGCACTGGAGTCATGACAGCTCAAAATCACCATTTTCATTAATGTGTAACATAATCTAAAATATCCCAGCCCAATTAACCTCTGTAAATCTGTTTAAAAGCAGGTTCCTCACACTAGTTACAAGGCATCTTGGGGAAGGGAGAGGCGGGGAAATTGGCATCTTGCATGTCTGCATTTGGATTCTGCCTTTTTCCCCTGCGCCTGTTGTTGTTTATCCACAGTGGTGCACACTCTGTGTCTAGTGTAACTTACATGACAGTAACATCTATAAGCTGCCAAGTACTCAACTGAGCACCAGCTTCGTGATTTTATATGCTAACCTAAAACTACCATCAATTCTTTTAAGAACAGATTTCATTCCTAGATGTCCTGAATTACACCCACAGCATGACAGAGCTCTTGGTTGTCTTAACTCAAATGCACAACTTTAATTTCCTCCCTCAAAACACTTTAAAGCTGTCACTTTCATTTAAAAATATACTTCAGAATAATTTCAACTGGGTAATAAAACTAACTCACAATAATTTAAAATTATATCTGTTGCCTGTTCAGAGGCAAATAAATAAGGTTTGAAAACTGTAATATACTAAAACAATAAATTCATTTAGGGAACCAGAAAGTTAGAGAACTCTCTTAAATAAGATAAAATCAGTATCAGTATCAACATTGTTGATAATTAAAAATAGAAAAACATGTATTTGCTATTTCTTCTAGATCTGGCAAATACTGGTTACGCTGGTATTTTAATTTAACATCTTTAATTTTCTTCCCTTCTAATTCACTTTGTTAGATGTTAAAATCTCATGGCCTCAACATGCTCGTAGTTCCACATACCAAGTTTTCTGTGCATCTGGCACGCAGTGAGGACTCACTGAGCAGCCTCTTCTTTTGCACTCTGGGCTCAGCTTCATTTTATATCATTTGTTGGGGGAGGTCCTTAAGTTTCTCCTTTTTCAACTAAATTTTTGCTCACACTTTTGTGTGTTCACTGTCTCTCTTTTATATATATACAGATACTGGTGCTTCTCCTGGAAATGTGGTTTGTTTGTTTTTTTTTAATCTACCTTCAAGGTTCCTCCAGGTTTCTAGTTTTGCCCTCGTACTTATACATACTGATCTTTTCCCTACGGATATTTGGTGAGGTTCTTTAATAGTAGAGATCAACATCCACAGTCAAAATTATTACACTTCCCTGCACAAGTATGGCAGTGCAGTGACTTAATACACAAGGAAGCAGACTATAAGGGAGACAGAAGAAGGAGATTCATCAGGAAGAAATGCAAAAGACATGGCACTTTTATACATTGCTAATACGTATATAAACCAATACAACCACTCCAACAGGAAGCAACCCTTAAAGTCAACAGTAGTGGACGCAAATAAAAATAACTATGTATTTTTAGCTGGTATAACATTTTCCCCTTGTGATGAATAACATCTCTTCTAAAATCATAAGTAAATCAACACTTCAGTGTTTGCCTCAAATATAGGGAAAAAATGTTTTAATGTGATCCTTCTGCATTGACTTTATATATTATGTGCATTGAGTCAAATCAGAAAAAATCATTTCCTGACAAAAAGTTTATACTCCTTTGGATGAAAAGTACTATAGCACTTTGTAATTAGGCAACATTGAGAAGGCTGTTTATCAATACTGAAGTCATTTTTATACCTACAGTTGGAAAAGTGAATCAAATTTCTTTCTCTACTAAGCAATGTCATGATTATGCATCTTTAAATAGAAATATCTAGTTTCCAAAATTATTTTTAATATAAATATTTCTATTCATACTCTTATCTTACATTCATATTGCTATTTTATTACTCGTCCCCCCTACCTAGTCACTCACTATTACTTAGCTTACGAACCTGCCAAAGTCACACATGGCTCCCAATTACAAGACCTACTCCTCTGGGCACCTATAAACAATTTTAATGAACCTAAATTTGTAAGGGCCAGAATGTATCTGCCTATGTAGCTATCAAAAGATCTTGATATCTTCAGATTTAAACTTGGAAAAACAATAATTTAAAAACTGCTCATTCTTGTTTTTAATCCAAAATGTATACTGGGACATTTGCAGAGATTTATGAAGTTTTACATCTAGACTCTTTGATTATAACAGCATTATAAAGTTAAAAAGCAACAACAACCCTATTTGCAATCTACTTATAACCACAACATTCATTTCAGTATCCCCAAGATTTAGACAAATCATACAAACACAGTAAAACATTGTTTAACAATGAACTTGGCTTTGTTATAAGCCCACAGTTTTTGCATATCTCTCAGCAAATCCTAATTAGCTGTCTTTCAACATGCTGTGCACCTGCCCCACAGATAATGGGAGAGAGCATCTGCATAGACGACTGCATTCGGAGGGCAATAAATAAATTACAGGTCAAAATTATTACAAAGCTTTCTCCGAATAAACGCATACCCTTCACAATACTAAGCTGCAGATGTGA